>NC_083362.1:28212500-28235000 GCF_030254825.1 Meriones unguiculatus | reverse complement strand
TTTGCCTTACAGTGGGAGATAACACTTTTAAGTTTTCCTGTATTCCTAATTGAGCGAGCGACACACAGGTGATTCCGTTTAAAAGTAGTGCTTTGCTATTCTGTTCTTTCATTTGAAACTTGGTCCTGTTCTGTACAGTGAGATATATCACTTTTCAGTTTTCCTGTATTCCTAATGGAGTGAGCGACACACATGTAAATTAGTTTACAAAGTAGTGCTTTGCTTTTCTGTTCTTTCGTTGTAACTGTGTTCCTGTGCTGTACAGTGCTTTATATCACTTTTCAGTTTTCTTGTTATAATAATCGAACAGGCGACACGTATCTGAATTAGTTTACAAAGTAATGTTTTGCTTTTCTGTTCTTTCGTTGTAAAATTGTTCCTGTGTTTTACAGTGCGTTATATCACTTTTCAGTGTTCCTGTTATAATAATTGAACAGGCGACACATATGGGAGTTTACAAAGTTGTGCTTTGCTTTTCTGTTCTTTCGTTGGAAACTTGTTCCTGTGCTGTACAGTGCATTATTTCACTTTTCAGTTTTCCTGTTATAATAATTAACAGGCGACACGTATGTGAATTAGTTTACACATTTGTGCTTTGCTTTTCTATTCTTTCGTTGGAAACTTGTTCCTGTGCTGTATAGTGCGTTATATCACTTTTCAGTTTTCCTGTTTTAATAACTGAACGGGCGACACGTATGTGATTTAGTTTACAAAGTTGTGCTTTGCGTTTCTGTTCTTTCGATGGAAAGTTGTTTCTGTGCCATACAGTGCGAGATAACACTTTTCAGTTTTCCAGTATTCCTAAATGAGCGAGCGACACACAAGTGATTTAGTTTACAAAGTAGTGCTTTTGGTTTCTGTTCTTCTGTTGGAAACTTGTTTCTGTGCTGTACAGTGTGATATATCACTTTTCATTTTTCATGTTGTAATAATTGAACGGGCGACACGTATGTCATTTAGTTTACAAAGTTGTGCTTTGCCGTTCTGTTCTTTCGAAGGACCCTTGTTTCTGTGCCATACAATGCGAGAGAACACTTTTCAGTTTTCCTGTATTCCTAAATGAGCGAGCGACACACATGTGATTCCATTTAAAAGTAGGGCTTTGCTTTTCTTTGGAAACTTGTTCCTGTGCTGTACAGTGCGATATATCACTTTTCAGTTTTCCTGTATTTCTAATTGAGCGAGTCACACACATGTGATATAGTTTGCAAAGTAGTTGTTTACATTCACGTTCCTTCGTTGGAAACTTGTTCCTGTTAGGAACAAGTTAGGGTTAGGATTAGGGTTAGGGTTAGGGTTAGGGTTAGGGTTAGGGTTAGGTGTTACGGTTTGGGTTACAGTTAGGGTTAGTGTTAGGGTTAGGGTTAGGGTTAAGGTTAGGGTTAGGGTTATATCACTTTTCAGTTTTCCTGTTATAATAATTGAACAGGCGACACGTATGTGAATTAGTTTACAAAGTTGTGCTTTGCTTTTCTGTTCTTTCGTTGGAAACATGTTCCTCTGCTGTACAGTGCGTTATATCACTTTTCAGTTTTCCTGTTATAATAATTGAACAGGCGACACGTATGGGAAGTAGTTTACAAAGTTGTGCTTTGCTTTTCTGTTCTTTCGTTGGAAACTTGTTCCTGTGCTGTACAATGAGTTATATCACTTTTCAGTTTTCCTATTATAATAATTGAACGGGCGACACATATGTGATTTAGTTTACAAAGGTGTGCTTTGCGTTTCTGTTCTTTCAAAGGAAACTTGTTTCTGTGCCATACAGTGCGAGATAACACTTTTCAGTTTTCTAGTATTCCTAAATGAGCAAGTGACACACATGTGATTTAGTTTACAAAGTAGTGCTTTGGGTTTCTGTTCTTCTGTTGGAAACTTGTTTCTGTGCTGTACAGTGTGATATATCACTTTTCAGTTTTCCTGTTGTAATAATTGAATGGGCGACACGTATGTCACTTAGTTTACAAAGATGTGCTTTGCCGTTCTGTTCTTTCGAAGGACCCTTGTTTCTGTGCTGTACAATGCGAGAGAACACTTTTCAGTTTTCCTGTATTCCTAAATGAGCGAGCGACACACATGTGATTCCATTTAAAAGTAGGGCTTTGCTTTTCTTTGGAAACTTGTTCCTGTGCTGTACAGTGCGATATATCACTTTTCAGTTTTCCTGTATTCCTAATTGAGCGAGTCACACACATGTGATATAGTTTGCAAAGTAGTGGTTTACATTCATGTTCTTTCGTTGGAAACTTGTTCCTGTTAGGAACAAGTTAAGGTTAGGATTAGGGTTAGGGTTAGGGTTAGGGCTAGGGTTAGGTCATGGCTGGGTAAGGGATGGGTTAGAGTTAGGGTTAGGGTTAGGGTTTTGGATATGGCTAGGTTTAGGTCCAGGCTGGTTAAGGGATGGGTTAGGGTTAGGGTTAGGGTGAGGTTTAGGGTTAGGTGTTACGGTTAGGGTTACGGTTAGGGTTAGGGTTAGGGTTAGTGTTAGGGTTAGGTTTATTGTTAGGGGGTTAGGGTTTAGGGTTAGGGTTAGGGTTAGGGTTAGGGTTAGGGTTATATCACTTTTCAGTTTTCCTGTTATAATAATTGAACAGGCGACACATATGTGAATTAGTTTACAAAGTTGTGCTTTGCTTATCTGTTCTTTAAATGGAAACTTGTTTCTTTGCCTTACAGTGGGAGATAACACTTTTAAGTTTTCCTGTATTCCTAATTGAGCGAGCGACACACAGGTGATTCCGTTTAAAAGTAGTGCTTTGCTATTCTGTTCTTTCATTTGAAACTTGGTCCTGTTCTGTACAGTGAGATATATCACTTTTCAGTTTTCCTGTATTCCTAATGGAGTGAGCGACACACATGTGAATTAGTTTACAAAGTATTGCTTTGCTTTTCTGTTCTTTCGTTGTAACTGTGTTCCTGTGCTGTACAGTGCTTTATATCACTTTTCAGTTTTCTTGTTATAATAATCGAACAGGCGACACGTATCTGTATTATTTTACAAAGTAATGTTTTGCTTTTCTGTTCTTTCATTGTAAAATTGTTCCTGTGTTTTACAGTGCGTTATATCACTTTTCAGTGTTCCTGTTATAATAATTGAACAGGCGACACATATGGGAGTTTACAAAGTTGTGCTTTGCTTTTCTGATCTTTCGATGGAAACTTGTTTCTGTGCCATACAGTGCGATATATCACTTTTCAGTTTTCCTGTATTCCTCATTGAGCGAGTGACACACATGTGATATAGTTTACAAAGTAGTGGTTTACAGTCACGTTCTTTCGTTGGAAACTTGTTCCTGTTAGGAACAAGTTAGGGTTAGGATTAGGGTTAGGGTTAGGGTAAGGGCTAGGGTTAGGTCAGGGCTGGGTAAGGGATGGGTTAGTGTTAGGGTTAGGGTTAGGGTTCGGGTTATGGTTAGGGCTAGGGTTAGGTCCGGGCTGGGTAAGGGATGGGTTAGGATTAGGGTTAGGGTTAGGGTTAGGGTTAGGTGTTACAGTTAGGGTTATGGTTAGGGTTAGGGTTAGTGTTAGGGTTAGGGTTAGGGTTAGGGGGTTAGGGTTAAGGTTAGGGTTAGGGTTATATCACTTTTCAGTTTTGCTGTTATAATAATTGAACAGGCGACACATATGTGAATTAGTTTACAAAGTTGTGCTTTGCTTATCTGTTCTTTAAATGGAAACTTGTTTCTTTGCCTTACAGTGCGAGATAACACTTTTAAGTTTTCCTGTATTCCTAATTGAGCAAGCGACACACAGGTGATTCCGTTTAAAAGTAGTGCTTTGCTATTCTGTTCTTTCATTTGAAACTTGTTCCTGTTCTGTACAGTGAGATATATCACTTTTCAGTTTTCCTGTATTCCTAATGGAGTGAGCGACACACATGCGAATTAGTTTACAAAGTAGTACTTTGCTTTTCTGTTCTTTCGTTGTAAATTTGTTCCTGTGCTGTACAGTGCGTCATATCCCTTTTTAGTTTTCCTGTTATAATAATCGAACAGGCGACACATATGGGAATTAGTTTACAAAGTAATGTTTTGCATTTCTGTTCTATCTTTGTAAAATTGTTCCTGTGTTTTACAGTGCGTTATATCACTTCTCCGTTTTCCTGTTATAATAATCGAACAGGCGACACGTATGTGAATTAGTTTACAAAGTAATGTTTTGCATTTCTGTTCTTTCGTTGGAAACTTGTTCCTGTGCTGTACAGTGCATTATATCACTTTTCAGTTTTCCTGTTATAATAATTGAACAGGCGACACGTATGTGAATTAGTTTACACAGTTGTGCTTTGCTTTTCTATTCTTTTGTTGGAAACTTGTTCCTGTGCTGTATAGTGCGTTATATCACTTTTCAGTTTTCCTGTTACAATAATTGAACAGGCGACACGTATGTGAATTAGTTTACAAGTTGTGCTTTGCTTTTCTGTTCTTTCGTTGGAAACTTGTTTCTGTGCTGTACAATGCGTTATATCACTTTTCAGTTTTCCTGTTATAATAACTGAACGGGCGACACGTATGTGATTTAGTTTACAAAGTTGTGCTTTGCGTTTCTGTTCTTTCGATGGAAAGTTGTTTCTGTGCCTTACAGTGCGAGATAACACTTTTCAGTTTTCCAGTATTCCTAAATGAGCGAGTGACACACAAGTGATTTAGTTTACAAAGTAGTGCTTTTGGTTTCTGTTCTTCTGTTGGAAACTTGTTTCTGTGCTGTACAGTGTGATATATCACTTTTCATTTTTCATGTTGTAATAATTGAACGGGCGACACGTATGTCATTTAGTTTACAAAGTTGTGCTTTGCCGTTCTGTTCTTTCGAAGGACCCTTGTTTCTGTGCTGTACAATGCGAGAGAACACTTTTCAGTTTTCCTGTATTCCTAAATGAGCGAGCGACACACATGTGATTCCATTTAAAAGTAGGGCTTTGCTTTTCTTTGGAAACTTGTTCCTGTGCTGTACAGTGCGATATATCACTTTTCAGTTTTCCTGTATTCCTAATTGAGCGAGTCACACACATGTGATATAGTTTACAAAGTAGTGGTTTACATTCACGTTCTTTCGTTGGAAACTTGTTCCTGTTAGGAACAAGTTAGGGTTAGGATTAGGGTTAGGGTTAGGGTTAGGGCTAGGGTTAGGTCAGGGCTGGGTAAGGGATGGGTTAGAGTTAGGGTTAGGGTTAGGGTTTTGGATAGGGCTAGGTTTACGTCCAGGCTGGTTAAGGGATGGGTTAGGGTTAGGGTTAGGGTGAGGGTTAGGGTTAGGTGTTACGGTTAGGGTTACGGTTAGGGTTAGGGTTAGGGTTAGTGTTAGGGTTAGGTTTATTGTTAGGGGGTTAGGGTTTAGGGTTAGGGTTAGGGTTAGGGTTAGGGTTAGGGTTAGGGTTATATCACTTTTCAGTTTTCCTGTTATAATAATTGAACAGGCGACACATATGTGAATTAGTTTACAAAGTTGTGCTTTGCTTATCTGTTCTTTAAATGGAAACTTGTTTCTTTGCCTTACAGTGGGAGATAACACTTTTAAGTTTTCCTGTATTCCTAATTGAGCGAGCGACACACAGGTGATTCCGTTTAAAAGTAGTGCTTTGCTATTCTGTTCTTTCATTTGAAACTTGGTCCTGTTCTGTACAGTGAGATATATCACTTTTCAGTTTTCCTGTATTCCTAATGGAGTGAGCGACACACATGTGAATTAGTTTACAAAGTATTGCTTTGCTTTTCTGTTCTTTCGTTGTAACTGTGTTCCTGTGCTGTACAGTGCTTTATATCACTTTTCAGTTTTCTTGTTATAATAATCGAACAGGCGACACGTATCTGTATTATTTTACAAAGTAATGTTTTGCTTTTCTGTTCTTTCATTGTAAAATTGTTCCTGTGTTTTACAGTGCGTTATATCACTTTTCAGTGTTCCTGTTATAATAATTGAACAGGCGACACATATGGGAGTTTACAAAGTTGTGCTTTGCTTTTCTGTTCTTTCGTTGGAAACTTGTTCCTGTGCTGTACAGTGCCTTATATCACTTTTCAGTTTTCCTGTTATAATAATTGAACAGGCGACACGTATGTGAATTAGTTTACAAAGTTGTGCTTTGCTTTTCTGATCTTTCGATGGAAACTTGTTTCTGTGCCATACAGTGCGATATATCACTTTTCAGTTTTCCTGTATTCCTCATTGAGCGAGTGACACACATGTGATATAGTTTACAAAGTAGTGGTTTACAGTCACGTTCTTTCGTTGGAAACTTGTTCCTGTTAGGAACAAGTTAGGGTTAGGATTAGGGTTAGGGTTAGGGTAAGGGCTAGGGTTAGGTCAGGGCTGGGTAAGGGATGGGTTAGGGTTAGGGTTAGGGTTAGGGTTAGGGTTATGGTTAGGGCTAGGGTTAGGTCCGGGCTGGGTAAGGGATGGGTTAGGATTAGGGTTAGGGTTAGGGTTAGGGTTAGGTGTTACAGTTAGGGTTATGGTTAGGGTTAGGGTTAGTGTTAGGGTTAGGGTTAGGGTTAGGGGGTTAGGGTTAAGGTTAGGGTTAGGGTTATATCACTTTTCAGTTTTGCTGTTATAATAATTGAACAGGCGACACATATGTGAATTAGTTTACAAAGTTGTGCTTTGCTTATCTGTTCTTTAAATGGAAACTTGTTTCTTTGCCTTACAGTGCGAGATAACACTTTTAAGTTTTCCTGTATTCCTAATGGAGCGAGCGACACACAGGTGATTCCGTTTAAAAGTAGTGCTTTGCTATTCTGTTCTTTCATTTGAAACTTGTTCCTGTTCTGTACAGTGAGATATATCACTTTTCAGTTTTCCTGTATTCCTAATGGAGTGAGCGACACACATGCGAATTAGTTTACAAAGTAGTACTTTGCTTTTCTGTTCTTTCGTTGTAAATTTGTTCCTGTGCTGTACAGTGCGTCATATCCCTTTTTAGTTTTCCTGTTATAATAATCGAACAGGCGACACATATGGGAATTAGTTTACAAAGTAATGTTTTGCATTTCTGTTCTATCTTTGTAAAATTGTTCCTGTGTTTTACAGTGCGTTATATCACTTCTCCGTTTTCCTGTTATAATAATCGAACAGGCGACACGTATGTGAATTAGTTTACAAAGTAATGTTTTGCATTTCTGTTCTTTCGTTGGAAACTTGTTCCTGTGCTGTACAGTGCATTATATCACTTTTCAGTTTTCCTGTTATAATAATTGAACAGGCGACACGTATGTGAATTAGTTTACACAGTTGTGCTTTGCTTTTCTATTCTTTTGTTGGAAACTTGTTCCTGTGCTGTATAGTGCGTTATATCACTTTTCAGTTTTCCTGTTACAATAATTGAACAGGCGACACGTATGTGAATTAGTTTACAAGTTGTGCTTTGCTTTTCTGTTCTTTCGTTGGAAACTTGTTTCTGTGCTGTACAATGCGTTATATCACTTTTCAGTTTTCCTGTTATAATAACTGAACGGGCGACACGTATGTGATTTAGTTTACAAAGTTGTGCTTTGCGTTTCTGTTCTTTCGATGGAAAGTTGTTTCTGTGCCTTACAGTGCGAGATAACACTTTTCAGTTTTCCAGTATTCCTAAATGAGCGAGTGACACACAAGTGATTTAGTTTACAAAGTAGTGCTTTTGGTTTCTGTTCTTCTGTTGGAAACTTGTTTCTGTGCTGTACAGTGTGGTATATCACTTTTCATTTTTCATGTTGTAATAATTGAACGGGCGACACGTATGTCATTTAGTTTACAAAGTTGTGCTTTGCCGTTCTGTTCTTTCGAAGGACCCTTGTTTCTGTGCTGTACAATGCGAGAGAACACTTTTCAGTTTTCCTGTATTCCTAAATGAGTGAGCGACACACATGTGATTCCATTTAAAAGTAGGGCTTTGCTTTTCTTTGGAAACTTGTTCCTGTGCTGTACAGTGCGATATATCACTTTTCAGTTTTCCTGTATTCCTAATTGAGCGAGTCACACACATGTGATATAGTTTACAAAGTAGTGGTTTACATTCACGTTCTTTCGTTGGAAACTTGTTCCTGTTAGGAACAAGTTAGGGTTAGGATTAGGGTTAGGGTTAGGGTTAGGGCTAGGGTTAGGTCAGGGCTGGGTAAGGGATGGGTTAGGGTTAGGGTTAGGGTTAGGGTTAGGTGTTACCGTTTGGGTTACGGTTAGGGTTAGGGTTAGGGTTAGGGTTAGGGTTAGGGTTATATCACTTTTCAGTTTTCTTGTTATAATAATTGAACAGGTGTCGCGTGCAGCCTTTGCCGATAAGGATGACGCGGCAACCGAAGATTTGTCCAGCAGAATCTTTATTGTAAAGCTCTTTTAGGTAGATGGAGAAGTACCCCAAACCCTAAGCGCGCTCTGCTTAAATAGCCTGCAGGGCGGCGTGCTCGTCTGTGATTGGTGCTCCGCACAATACCCAATTAGCATGTGTTCTCTGATAGGGAGAGCACTCAAGTCTATGATTGGTGCTCCGCACAATACCTAATTAGCATGTGTTCTCTGATAGGGAGAGCACTCAAATCCGTATTAGCATCATGTGGCACATGCGCCGCTGTAAGGCGAGTTCTAGCAGGAAGCCAGCGCCATCTCGTAATGGCGAATGCGGCTCCCGACATCTCCCCCTTTCTTAAAAATTACAAGCAAAGCCAAACGGTACACTATGAGATTTCCGATCAGCTCACTGACTCAACAGTATAAGCGATCGAGGAGGTTACATAGTATAAGAGACCCTTTGCACCTTGAACCCCGTGCAATGGGAACCTGAGCCCTGGGAGATGCAAAGGTCTGATCAGAACAGCATCCCGGTGCAATGGGAACCTGTGCCCGTCAGGAGTGCCATGAGTTCTGACAGTGTCTCAACGGCTAAGCATGTTTAACCAAACTTGAGGGGAAGATCCCTGTTTGACAGCCAGCATAGCCTGAACGATGGCCACATTTTTTGCATGTTGTTGTCTTTTGAATTTGCGCAGCAACCAAAAACAGAGGAGCAGTCCCACAAACAAGGTCACTCCAAACATTCCTACACCAACCCATTCTTTAAAATAGGAGAAGGCGGAGGACATCCAAGAAAACAATCCACTTGTGACAGAAATGTCCAAACGAGTAGAATTAATTTGAGTTATGGCAAGGCGCAATTCTCTCATGGTCTCATCGAACTCCGCACTCCAATTGGATTGTAACAACCAAGACAGTTCCTTAGATAAATTCGCTGCCCTAGTAAAATTATTATATTGAATGGAGGTTACACAAAGTCCAGGTAACTTAACTTCACATCCCAACTGAGCTAACTGCCACAATATTTCTATTTGTTCCTGAACCAAATCAATACGCTGATTGACAATCATTAATCCTCCTCTTAACTGATTATTTACTGATGCTTGAATATCTATCGCTTCACTTACTGATGCAGACAAATTATTAAGAGTTTGAACAGTAGCTACCTGACCTTGCAAGGCCAGGGCGGATGCAGCAAGGGAAGCCCCAATAGCAGCAGTTGCAATAATGGCTACAATAGCTGCAGTAATACCAAAATCTCGTTTTTGTCAATGGCAAAAATCTTGGCATACGGGCCACAGTAGCTGTATCATATTCACTTGCATTCCAACAAAGGGTAAAAAAGCATCCCGTATCATTGCATGCAATCCAAACAAAAGGGGGCCAGACACACACTGGGGTGGATCCCACCTTCGTAACCTTGTGAATCTGGGACGTGGTCATGTTGTCCTTATGTAAATCGGCAACAACCACCGCCCCACCCAGAAGAGTGACCATGGGGGAGAGATCAGTACAACTGCCACCAGTACCACACAGCAACCAGGTGTCAAAAGGATTAACACCGTCATAGTCCCAGGAATTGAGTTCAGAATAGTTACTGTGTCCTTCCATCGGTGAGAAGGAATAAAGCTCATTATCGAGAAAACGTGCTCTACGGCTTTGACAGCCTGTCCATGGAAAGATGGAAGAAAGGTCCTCCTTTCGGCCAACGCAAAATGGGGCATACTGGGACTGAAGCGTCGGAACGGTTGTACAGGCTGAACTGGATGAACCACATGCCGGCCACCACCCAAAAAGGATCGTAGCATTATTTGAATGTTCTTCCTCTAGCTTGGCAAAAGAAAAATTTCCTAACTTTATGCACGTATCAGCACGAGTCTGGTTGATTGTAAAGCAAAGACTGCCATTAGTCAACTGGGTACTATTATCAGGTGTCGGCGCTATGTCTGGAGACATTGGCAAATATGGTAGTCCCAAAGAGTCATTAGTTGTGAAAAATCTTGGGAAGACTTGTGCATCATGCATCACCGGCATGGGCCGAGGGAAGGTCGACAGAATTCCCCAGCGAATCTCTTGACTCGTCGCCCGCAAGTTCATCAGCATTCCTAGCAGTGTCAGGATCCAAAGCAGGGCCATCATGCTTCACCACTCGAGTCAACCGTGCTGGAACCCAAATTGGATTTTCTTGACCCTGTGGGAAAACACAAACAGCTCCCCTGGATCTTATTAATATAGGATCCGGTCCTTTCCATTGATTATCAAGTACATCTTTCCATTTTACAAGTTCTTTTGGAGATGCATGAGTGACATGTCTGTCTGCAGCAGACTGTCCATTAGAATCCAATTTCAAAAAATTTAAGGTAAATAGAGTAAGGGAAAGAGTCGCTTTCTGACCCATACTGGGGCAGAGTCCCCCTTTTTGTTTTTGTAAATAAGTTTTGATAGTACTATGTGCCCGTTCCACCATACCTTGGCCTTGGGGAATATAGGGCAATCCTGTAACATGATGGACTTCCATTTTCGAGCAAAATTGCTGAAATGTTTTAGAAGTATAAGCAGGTCCGTTATCAGTCTTTAGCTGTCGTGGCTTTCCCCATGCTGCCCACGCGTCCAGGCAATGGGTGATGACATGAGCCACCTTTTCTCCTGATAAAGGTGTGGCGTGGACAACCCCGGAACAGGTATCCACAGAGACATGAACATACTTTAACTTACCAAAAGCAGGAATATGGGTAACATCCATTTGCCAAATATGTAAGGGTTTTAATCCTCTAGGGTTAACACCAATAACAGGTGCAGGTCTAAATTCTGCACAATTAGCACATTTCAATACAATATCGCGGGCATCTGCTCGCGAAATGCCAAATTTCATTCTAAGTGTCTCTGCCGGAACATGATATAACTCATGGAAAGCGGCAGCATCCTGTACAGGATTAAGCATAAGATAAACTGCTTTAGTGGCTTTATCAGCCAGGTCATTAGCTCTTGCCATGGGTCCAGGTAATAGCGTGTGCACTCTCATATGTTGAATAAAAAAGGGATTTACTCTTGTTCTAATAGATTGTTGAATATCAGCAAAAACTTGTGCAACAGTACTTTTGGAGGAAATTAGTCCCACTGTTTCTAGAATTTGTACTGCTCCCACCACATAATGTGAGTCGGAGATGATATTTAAGGGTTGAGGAAAGGCTCGTAGAACCTCAGCTACAATAGCACATTCAACCAATTGCGGGGACGAAAAATTAAAGCACTTTTGAAATGCCTGATTATCAACAACATAACTTTTTATACCTGTCTTGGACCCATCAGTAAAGACATCAATAGCTCCTATAATAGGCTGATTTTTAGTAATTTTTGGAAATATAAATGCATTGGTCAGAGTAAACTGTAATAAAGGATGTTTTGGATAATGATTGTCGATACCACCAGGAAAGGTACAGCGGAGAATTGCCCAAGTGTCTATGGTGGCACACAGCACATTTATTTGCTGAGCAGTATAAGGCACAATGATAGATTCCGGCTCACAACCGAAATGAGTCAGAGCCAGCTGAACACCCTTTTGAGCAATTTCTCCCACCTGGGTTGGATAATGACTCAGCACTTTACCAGGGGAAGTCTGAGAATGGACCCACAACAGTGGCCCCTGTTGCCATAACACTGCTGTAGGCTGATGAGGTGAGGGAACAATACATAACTGAAATGGAATGGAAGGATCCAACCGGGACAGGGAAGCCTCTCCCAATTTCTTCTCCACCTTATCTAAGACCTGAGCAGCTTCGGCCGTAAGCTGTCTACAGGAAGTAATGGCCGAATCTCCCTCCAAAATGGCAAACAATGGTTTAAGCTCCGCGGTAGTCAAATTTAAATATGGCCGCACCCAATTAATGTCACCCAATAGCTTTTGAAAATCATTAAGTGTCTTAAGGACATCTCTTCTGATGGTAATCTTTTGTGGCTTTATCTGCATAGGATAAATGGTAGACCCGAGGAAATTTCCAATCTCACCTTCTTGTACCTTTTCAGGAGCTATAAACAAGCCTTTACCTTTTAGCTCAGCAGACAGAACCCCAAAGGCTCGCTGCAAAAGAGCTTGATCTGAGTGACACAGTAAAATATCATCCATGTAGTGGCATATTTTAATGGTGGGAAATTGAGTTCTAACCGGCTGGATAGCTCTGGCTACATAAAGTTGGCACATTGTCGGACTATTTGCCATACCTTGAGGCAAAACCTTCCATTGATATCTATTATCAGGCTGTTCATGATTAATGCTAGGCAAAGTAAAGGCAAATCTAATTCTATCCTGGCCATGTAAGGGTATGGAGAAAAAACAATCTTTAATATCTACTATTAAAAGTTTCCAATGGACTGGGAGAGTGGATAGTAGAGGTAAACCCCTCTGAATGGGGCCCATGACCTGCATCTGCTTATTTATGGCTCGCAGATCATGTAACAACCTCCATTTTCCAGATTTCTTCTTAATAACAAAAATAGGGGTGTTCCAAGGTGACTGTGAGCATTCTATATGCCCATGGTCAAGTTGCCCCTTGACCAGCTGACTGGCTGCTGCAAGCTTTTCAGAGGTTAGAGGCCACTGAGGAACCCACACCGGGTCCTCTGTTTTCCAGGGAATGGGGATCGCCTCCCCAGTGGCCCCTAGGAAAAACCCAGCCCTGTTCTGCCTTGTCTCCCATGAGAAGGTACAGGACTCGTACGCCCTTGCAAATGTTTGCCAAGCCCTTTACCAGGGATGCAATCCATATTTTTCATCATTTGTTGACTTTGAGGTGAATAATCGTTAGTCAATGTAAGATCCAATTGCTGCAATACCTCCCTTCCCCATAAATTAATGGGGAGAGGTAACACATAAGGGACTAAAGTTCCTCTCCTTCCTTCTTCATTTTGCCAATGTAATTCTTTTGCACTCTTTTTTGGAGCGTCTTCGTACCCCAATCCTTGCAAGGACTGAGATGATTGAATGAGAGGCCATCCTGATGGCCACCAAGTAGTATCCGCTCCAGTATCCAATAAGCCCTGAAACCTTTTGCCTTCTATTAACAACTCCATCATTGGTCGCTTATAAAACAATCTTTATGCTGACCACCTGAGGAGCCAAAACCCTTAGTTCCTCGAGGATTGTTTCGACTAAGAAAATTTTGATGTAAGCTGGGTAATACCAACAATTGAGCTATCCTATCTCCAGGGGAAATAGCACTGATCCCCCGAGGGGATGAGCACAATATTTGTAATTGGCCTGTGAAATCCTGATCAATAACTCCTGGGTGGACAATAAGACCTTTTAAAGTCGTTGACGAACGTCCAATTATTAATCCTACCGTGCCTACTGGTAGGGGACCTGCGAGATCTGAGGGGATTGGTTGGCATCCCATGATAGGTGTCAATACTGCTCTGGCGGCTGCACGCAGGTCCAATCCTGCTGATCCGGAGGTTGCTCTTTGGATGGTGTCGTCTTCACAAATCTCTTGGACTGGTATGGAGTCTGTTGGATTGCCCCATACATTTGTGTTGGGCCCTGGGGTCGGGGGCCCCGTTTCCCGTTTTTTGACTGCTCTGTAGAGCGTTCAGGAAGGGGTCTCCCTTGACTGTCTTTTACTGACCTACATTCATTAGCCCAATGTTTTCCCTTCTTGCACCGCGGACACAACCCCGGTTGTTTAGTGGGTCGCGTAGTAGGGGCCGCAGCCTGAGACCTACACTGTCTTTTTATATGGCCCATTTTTCCACAGTTAAAGCATTTCATGTTTGCAGCCTTTTGGGCAGATAATACTGCTGCTGCTATACCATGATTAGTCAATGGCCCTCCTATTTCTCTACAGGCTTTCATCCAGGCATTTATTCCTTTTCCTTTCCAGGGAGTAATAGCATTTCTACATTCTTTTGTGCATTGCTCATAAATCAATTGTTCTACAAACGGCATTGCACCTTCAGGATCCTCAAATATTCTCCCTGCTGCTTCCATCATTCTTGCCACGAAATCTGAAAATGGCTCAGTGGCTCCCTGTATAATCTTTGTCAAGTTTCCAGTAACTTGTCCTTTATTTGGCAGACTTTTCCAGGCTCGAACAGCAGCCTTATTAATCTGCTCATATACCTCCACTGGATACATAGTTTGATTGACTACCCATTGTCCTTGGCCCGTGAGCATATCAAAGCTCCACTGAGGGCGCTGGTTGGCTATGTTTTGTTTTGCTTGAGCCATGCACAATTCTTGATAAATTGATCTCCAATCTAAATATTGGCCCATGGAGAGGCATGCCTTGACAGTGTTGGACCAATCATCAGGAGTCATAGCATTGGCGGCTAGTCTTTCTATCAGTGCTAGAGTAAACGAGGCACTGACGCCATACGTCTGCACTGACTCCACCAGAGCCTTTAATTGTTTCAGATCCAAAGGAGTGTGATGCCTTTGGTTTTGAGCATCTTCCCATACAGGGAATGCTGCCTGTATTTTTTTCATTTCCTTTCCAGGGATCAGTGAACTGCCTTCCCCAGCCTTATTTTTCTCTATTGCCTCATAAGGAGGTGCTGTTGGCCCATACCCGGGATCTTCCTCTCTCATATTTTGCAGCTTCCTCATCCAACTCAGCCTGTTCAGCAGGGTCAAGCCCTGCTTCCTCCTCAGAGTCAGATGACTCTTGTTGATCCTCTCCTTCAGAGGACGTCTCCTCCTCGGAAGAGGATGATATTGTATAATTCTTAAACTCAGTGAGGAGAGGATACAATTTAGGGTCCTCCTCACCTTTACTTACCCCTTTCTCAGAGGCAGGCAGCAGCTTTAAGTTTTTTGCTCGCTGTTCAAGCTCTTCTTCCTTCTTTGCAAGTTGCTTTGCCCTTTTTTTAAGTTCAGCTAGCTTATCTTTACCTTTTACTTTCTTTTTTATTGGCTTTCTTTCCTGCTTAGCCTTTTTTCCCTTTTCAGCTTCTGATAGACTATCTTGGTGGTCTGATAATGCCTGTTGGCCTTCCCTGATTTTTTCCTTACATCTTTCATCCTTAATGCAAGATTTTAACAGTTTGTATAGTGGCCACACCCCTGGTTTTAGGGTCCCCTGTTTTGTTTTGGTTTTTTTTGTGTCAAATCTCCTCCTAATTTATCCCACGATCTTTTAGAAAGGGACCCAGAGACCACAAACCAGGGAGCTACTCGATCAACCTCCTTAAGAAAGTTCCGCAGCACCCTGTCAGGGATCTTTAAATCCTTTTGCTTCAGCAGCGCCTGCGCTGCTTCCAAAATCGGTTTAGTTCTACAGGAGAGGGTGCGGCAGCTCAGCTATCTACCTGAGTCTATGGCCAATTATTCAAAATTGCAAAAAGGACAGATGCAAGTTTTATCCCGTTTCCCACAATTAAGACACAGACAACACAGTAAAACAAAAACGAAACTAACAACGAGAAAAGGAATACACCAGACCACAGAAATCATACCTTGCTGAAAAGTGCTGCAGCTTTTCACTCTGCTGGCTTGAATCTTCCTCCGACGAGCAGTCGGGGGTCCTTCGAGTCGTTCCTCTGCCCGGGGTCGGCGAGTTCCCGGGTTTCGGCACCACTTGTCGCGCGCAGCCTTTGCCGATAAGGATGACGCGGCAACCGAAGATTTGTCCAGCAGAATCTTTATTGTAAAGCTCTTTTAGGTAGATGGAGAAGGACCCCAAACCCCAAGCGCGCTCTGCTTACATAGCCTGCAGGGCGGCGTGCTCGTCTGTGATTGGTGCTCCGCACAATACCCAATTAGCATGTGTTCTCTGATAGGGAGAGCACTCAAGTCTGTGATTGGTGCTCCGCACAATACCCAATTAGCATGTGTTCTCTGATAGGGAGAGCACTCAAATCCGTATTAGCATCATGTGGCACATGCGCCGCTGTAAGGCGAGTTCTAGCAGGAAGCCAGCGCCATCTCGTAATGGCGAATGCGGCTCCCGACAAACAGGCGACCCATATGTGAATTAGTTTACAAAGTTGTGCTTTGTGTATCTGTTCTTTCGATAGAAACTTGTTTCTTTGCCTTACAGTGCGAGATAACACTTTTAAGTGTTCCTGTATTCCTAATTGAGCGAGCGACACACAGGTGATTCCGTTTAAAAGTAGTGCTTTGCTATTCTGTTCTTTCATTTGAAACTTGGTCCTGTTCTGTACAGTAAGATATATCACTTTTCAGTTTTCCTGTATTCCTAATGGAGAGAGCGACACACATGTGAATTAGTTTACAAAGTAGTGCTTTGCTTTTCTGTTCTTTCGTTGTAAATGTGTTCCTGTGCTGTACAGTGCGTTATATCACTTTTCAGTTTTCCTGTTATAATAATCGAACAGGCGACACGTATCTGAATTAGTTTACAAAGTAATGTTTTGCTTTTCTGTTCTTTCGTTGTAAAATTTTTCCTGTGTTTTACAGTGCGTTATATCACTTTTCAGTTTTCCTGTTATAATAATTGAACAGGCGACACATATGTGAATTAGTTTACAAAGTTGTGCTTTGTGTATCTGTTCTTTCGATGGAAACTTGTTTGTTTGCCTTACAGTGCGAGATAACACTTTTAAGTGTTCCTGTATTCCTAATTGAGCGAGGAACACACAGGTGATTCCGTTTAAAAGTAGTGCTTTGCTATTCTGTTCTTTCATTTGAAACTTGGTCCTGTTCTGTACAGTGAGATATACCACTTTTCAGTATTCCTGTATTCCTAATGGAGTGAGAGACACACATGTGAATTAGTTTACAAAGTAGTGCTTTGCTTTTCTGTTCTTTCGTTGTAAATTTGTTCCTGTGCTGTACAGTGCGTTATATCACTTTTCAGTTTTCCTGTTATAATAATCGAACAGGCAACACATATGGGAATTAGTTTACAAAGTTGTGCTTTGCTTTTCTGTTCTTTCATTGGAAACGTGTTCCTGTGCTGTACAGTGCGTTATATCACTTTTCAGTTTTCCTGTTATAATAATTGCACAGGCAAAACGTATGTGAATTAGTTTACAAAGTTATGCTTTGCTTTTCTGTTCTTTCGTTGGAAACTTGTTCCTGTGCTGTACAGTGCGTTATATCACTTTTCAGTTTTCCTGTTATAATAATTGAACAGGCGACACGTATGTGAATTAGTTTACAAAGTTGTGCTTTGCTTTTCTGTTCTTTCTTTAGAAACTTGTTCCTGTGCTGTACAGTGCGTTATATCACTTTTCAGTTTTCCTGTTATAATAATTGAACAGGCGACACGTTTGGGAATTAGTTTACAAAGTTGTGCTTTGCTTTTCTGTTCTTTCGTTGGAAACTTGTTCCTGTGCTGTACAGTGCGTTATATCACTTTTCAGTTTTCCTGTTATAATAATTGAACAGTCGACATGTATGTGAATTAGATTGCAAAGGTCTGCTTTGCTTTTCTGTTCTTTCATTGGAAACTTGTTCCTGTGCTGTACAATGCGTTATATCACATTTCAGTTTTCCTGTTATAATAATTGAACAGGCGACACGTATGTGAATTAGATTACACAGTTGTGCTTTGCTTTTCTATTCTTTCGTTGGAAACTTGTTCCTGTGCTGTATAGTGCGTTATATCACTTTTCAGTTTTCCTGTTACAATAATTGAACAGGCGACACGTATGTGAATTAGTTTACAAAGTTGTGCTTTGCTTTTCTGTTCTTTCGTTGGAAACTTGTTCCTGTGCTGTACAATGCGTTATATCACTTTTTAGTTTTCCTGTTATAATAATTGAACGGGCGACACGTATGTGATTTAGTTTATAAAGTTGTGCTTTGCGTTTCTGTTCTTTCGATGGAAACTTGTTTCTGTGCCATACAGTGCGAGATAACACTTTTCAGTTTTCCAGTATTCCTAAATGAGCGAGCGACATACATGTGATTTAGTTTACAAAGTAGTGCTTTGGGTTTCTATTCTTCTGTTGGATACTTGTTTCTGTGCTGTACAGTGTGATATATCACTTTTCAGTTTTCCTGTTGTAATAATTGAATGGGCGACACGTTTGTCATTTAGTTTACAAAGTTGTACTTTGCCGTTCTGTTCTTTCGAAGGACACTTGTTTCTGTGCCGTACAATGCGAGAGAACACTTTTCAGTTTTCCTGTATTCCTAAATGAGCGAGCGACACACATGTGATTTCATTTAAAAGTAGGGCTTTGCTTTTCTTTGGAAACTTGTTCCTGTGCTGTACAGTGCGATATATCACTTTTCAGTTTTCCTATATTCCTAATTGAGCGAGTGACACACATGTGATATAGTTTACAAAGTAGTGGTTTACATTCACGTTCTTTCCTTGGAAACTTGTTCCTGTTAGGAACAAGTTAGGGTTAGGATTAGGGTTAGGGTTAGGGTTAGGGTTAGGGCTAGGTTTAGGTCCGGGCTGGGTAAGGGATGGGTTAGGGTTAGGGTTAAGTTTAGGGTTAGGGTTGGGGTTAGGGCTAGGGTTATGTCCGGGCTGGGTAAGGGATGGGTTAGGGTTAGGGTTAGGTTTAGGGTTATATCACTTTTCAGTTTTCCTGTTATAATAATTGAACAGGCGACACATATGTGAATTAGTTTACAAAGTTGTGCTTTGCTTATCTGTTCTTTAAATGGAAACTTGTTTCTCTGCCTTACAGTGCGAGATAACACTTTTAAGTTTTCCTATATTCCTAATTGAGCGAGCGACACACAGGTGATTCCGTTTAAAAGTAGTGCTTTGCTATTCTGTTCTTTCATTTGAAACTTTGTCCTGTTCTGTACAGTGAGATATATCACTTTTCAGTTTTCCTGTATTCCTAATGGAGTGAGCGACACACATGTGAATTAGTTTACAAAGTAGTGCTTTGCTTTTCTGTTCTTTTGTTGTAAATTAGTTCCTGTGCTGTACAGTGCGTTATATCACTTTTCAGTTTTGCTGTTATAATAATCGAACAGGCGACACGTATGGGAATTAGTTTACAAAGTAGTGCTTTGGGGTTCTGTTCTTCTGTTGGAAACTTGTTTCTGTGCTGTACAGTGTGATATATCACTTTTCAGTTTTCCTGTTGTAATAATTGAACAGGCGACACGTATGTCTTTTAGTTTACAAAGTTGTGCTTTGCCGTTCTGTTCTTTCGAAGGACCCTTGTTTCTGTGCCGTACAATGCGAGAGAACACTTTTCAGTTTTCCTGTATTCTTAAATGAGCGAGCGACACACATGTGACTCCAGTTAAAAGTAGGGCTTTGCTTTTCTTTGGAAACTTGTTCCTGTGCTGTACAGTGCGATATATCACTTTTCAGTTTTCCTGTATTCCTCATTGAGCGAGTGACACACATGTGATATAGTTTACAAAGTAGTGGTTTACAGTCACATTCTTTCGTTGGAAACTTGTTCCTGTTAGGAACAAGTTAGGTTTAGGATTAGGGTTAGGGTTAGGGCTAGGTTTAGGTCAGGGCTGGGTAAAGGATGGGTTAGGGTTAGGGTTAGGGTTAGGGTTAGGGTTAGGGTTAGGGTTATGGTTAGTTCTAGGGTTAGGTCCGGGCTTGGTAAGGAATGGGTTAGGGTTAGGGTTAGGGTTAGGGTTAGTTGTTACAGTTAGGGTTACGGTTAGGGTTAGGGTTAGTGTTAGGGTTAGGGTTAGTGTTAGGGGGTTAGGGTTAGGGTTAGGGTTAGGGTTAGGTTTAGGGTTATATCACTTTTCAGTTTTCCTGTTACAATAATTGAACAGGTGACACGTATGTGAATTAGTTTACAAAGTTGTGCTTTGCGTTTCTGTTCTTTCGATGGAAACTTGTTTCTGTGCCATACAGTGCGAGATAACACTTTTCAGTTTTCCAGTATTCCTAAATGAGCGAGCGACACACATGTGATTTAGTTTACAAAGTAGTGCTTTGGGTTTCTGTTCTTCTGTTGGATACTTGTTTCTGTGCTGTACAGTGTGATATATCACTTTTCAGTTTTCCTGATGTAATAATTGAACAGGCGACACGTATGTCATTTAGTTTACAAAGTTGTACTTTGCCATTCTGTTCTTTCGAAGGACCCTTGTTTCTGTGCTGTACAATGCGAGAGAACACTTTTCAGTTTTCCTGTATTCATAAATGAGCGAGCGAAACACATGTGATTTCATTTAAAAGTAGGGCTTTGCTTTTCTTTGGAAACTTGTTCCTGTGCTGTACAGTGCGATATATCACTTTTCAGTTTTCCTGTATTCCTAATTGAGCGAGTGACACACATGTGATATAGTTTAAAAAGTAGTGGTTTACATTCACGTTCTTTCGTTGGAAACTTGTTCCTGTTAGGAACAAGTTAGGGTTAGGATTAGGGTTAGGGTTAGGGTTAGGGGTAGGGTTAGGTCAGGGCTGGGTAAGGGATGGGTTAGGGTTAGGGTTAGGGTTAGGGTTAGGGTTAGGGTTAGGGTTATAGTTAGGGCTAGGTTTATGTCCGGGCTGGGTAAGGAATGGGTTAGGGATAGGGTTAGGTTTAGGGTTAGGGTTAGGGTTAGGTGTTACGGTTAGGGTTACAGTTAGGGTTAGGGTTAGGGTTAGTGTTAGGGTTAGGGTTAGTGTTAGGGGGTTAGGGTTAGGGTTAGCGTTAGGGTTAGGGTTAGGGTTAGGGATATATCACTTTTCAGTTTTCCTATTATAATAATTGAACAGGCGACACATATGTGAATTAGTTTACAAAGTTGTGCTTTGCTTATATGTTCTTTATATGGAAACTTGTTTCTCTGCCTTATAGTGCGAGATAACACTTTTAAGAGTTCCTGTATTCTTAATTAAGCGAGCGACACACAGGTGATTCCGTTTAAAAGTAGTGCTTTGCTATTCTGTTCTTTCATTTGAAACTTGGTCCTGTGCTGGACAGTGAGATATATCACTTTTCAGTTTTCCTCTATTCCTAATGGAGTGAGCGACACACATGTGAATTAGTTTACAAAGTAGTGCTTTGCTTTTCTGTTCTTTCGTTGTAAATGTGTTCCTGTGCTGTACAGTGTGTTATAACACTTTTCAGTTTTCCTGTTATAATAATCGAACAGGCGACACGTATCTGAATTAGTTTACAAAGTAATGTTTTGCTTTTCTGTTCTTTCGTTGTAAAATTGTTCCTGTGTTTTACAGTGCGTTATATCACTTTTCAGTTTTCCTGTTATAATAATTGAACAGGCGACACATATGGGAGTTTACAAAGTAGTGCTTTGCTTTTCTGTTCTTTCGTTGTAAATTTGTTCCTGTGCTCTACAGTGCGTTATATCACTTTTCAGTTTTCCTGTTATAATAATCGAACAGGCGACACATATGGGAATTAGTTTACAAAGTTGTGCTTTGCTTTTCTGTTCTTTCATTGGAAACGTGTTCCTGTGCTGTACACTGCGTTATATCACTTTTCAGTTTTCCTGTTATAATAATTGCACAGGCAAAACGTATGTGAATTAGTTTACAAAGTTGTGCTTTGCTTTTCTGTTCTTTCGTTGGAAACTTGTTCCTGTGCTGTACAGTGCGTTATATCACTTTTCAGTTTTCCTGTTATAATAATTGAACAGGCGACACGTATGTGAATTAGTTTACAAAGTTGTTCTTTGCTTTTCTGTTCTTTCGTTCGAACCTTGTTCCTGTGCTGTACAGTGCATTATATCACTTTTCAGTTTTCCTGTTATACTAATTGAACAGGCAACACGTCTGTGAATTAGTTTACAAAGTTGTGCTTTGCTTTTCTGTTCTTTCGTTGGAAACTTGTTCCTGTGCTGTACAGTGCGTTATATCACTTTTCAGTTTTCCTGTTATAATAATTGAACAGGCGACACGTTTGGGAATTAGTTTACAAAGTTATTCTTTGCTTTTCTGTTCTTTCGTTGGAAACTTGTTCGTGTGCTGTACAGTGCGTTATATAACTTTTCTGTTTTCCTGTTATAATAATTGAACAGGCGACACGTATGTGAATTAGTTTACAAAGTTGTGCTTTGCTTTTCTGTTCTTTCGTTGGAAACTTGTTCCTGTGCTGTACAGTGCGTTATATCACTTTTCAGTTTTCCTGTTATAATAATTGAACAGTCGACATGTATGTGAATTAGATTGCAAAGGTCTGCTTTGCTTTTCTGTTCTTTCGTTGGAAACTTGTTCCTGTGCTGTACAATGCGTTATATCACATTTCAGTTTTCCTGTTATAATAATTGAACAGGCGACACGTATGTGAATTAGATTACACAGTTGTGCTTTGCTTTTCTATTCTTTCGTTGGAAACTTGTTCCTGTGCTGTATAGTGCGTTATATCACTTTTCAGTTTTCCTGTTACAAT
>NC_083362.1:28102500-28207500 GCF_030254825.1 Meriones unguiculatus | reverse complement strand
TTTACAAATTTATGCTTTGCTTTTCTGTTCTTTCGTTGGAAACTTATTCCTGTGCTGTACAGTGCATTATATCACTTTTCAGTTTTCCTGTTACAATAATTGAACAGGCGACACGTATGTGAATTGGTTTATAAAGTTGTGCTTTGCTTTTCTGTTCTTTCATTGGAAACTTGTTTCTGTGCTGTACAATGCGTTATATCACTTTTCAGTTTTCCTGTTATAATAACTGAACGGGCGACACGTATGTGATTTAGTTTACAAAGTTGTGCTTTGCGTTTCTGTTCTTTCGATGGAAACTTGTTTCTGTGCCATACAGTGGGAGATAACACTTTTCAGTTTTCCAGTATTCCTAAATGAGCGAGCGACACACATGTGATTTAGTTTACAAAGTAGTGCTTTGGGTTTCTGTTCTTCTGTTGGAAACTTATTTCTGTGCTGTACAGTGTGATATATCACTTTTCAGTTTTCATGTTGTAATAATTGAACGGGCGACATGTATGTCATTTAGTTTACAAAGTTGTGCTTTGCCGTTCTGTTCTTTCGAAGGACCCTTGTTTCTGTGCTGTACAATGCAAAAGAACACTTTTCAGTTTTCCTGTATTCCTAAATGAGCGAGCGACACACATGTGATTCCATTTAAAAGTAGGGCTTTGCTTTTCTTTGGAAACTTGTTCCTGTGCTGTACAGTGCGACATATCACTTTTCAGTTTTCCTGTATTCCTCATTGAGCGAGTGACACACATGTGATATAGTTTACAAAGTAGTGGTTTACAGTCACGTTCTTTCGTTGGAAACTTGTTCCTGTTAGGAACAAGTTAGGGTTAGGATTAGGGTTAGGGTTAGGGCTAGGGTTAGGTCAGGGCTGGGTAAGGGATGGGTTAGGGTTAGGGTTAGGGTTAGGGTTAGGGTTAGGGTTAGGGTTTGGTTAGGGCTAGGGTTAGGTCCGGGCTGGGTAAGGGATGGGTTAGGGTTAGGGTTAGGGTTAGGGTTAGGGTTAGGTTTAGGTGTTACAGTTAGGGTTACGGTTAGGGTTAGGGTTAGTGTTAGGGTTAGGGTTAGTGTTAGGGGGTTAGGGTTAGGGTTAGGGTTAGGGTTAGGGTTAGGGTTAGGTTTAGGTTTATATCACTTTTCAGTTTTCCTGTTACAATAATTGAACAGGAGACACGTATGTGAATTAGTTTACAAAGTTGTGCTTTGCGTTTCTGTTCTTTCGATGGAAACTTGTTTCTGTGCCATACAGTGCGAGATAACACTTTTCAGTTTTCCAGTATTCCTAAATGAGCGAGCGACACACATGTGATTTAGTTTACAAAGTAGTGCTTTGGGTTTCTGTTCTTCTGTTGGATACTTTTTCTGTGCTGTACAGTGTGATATATCACTTTTCAGTTTTCCTGTTGTAATAATTGAACGGGCGACACGTATGTCATTTAGTTTACAAAGTTGTACTTTGCCGTTCTGTTCTTTCGAAAGACACTTGTTTCTGTGCCGTACAATGCGAGAGAACACTTTTCAGTTTTCCTATATTCCTAAATGAGCGAGCGACACACATGTGATTCCATTTAAAAGTAGGGCTTTGCTTTTCTTTGGAAACTTGTTCCTGTGCTGTACAGTGCGATATATCACTTCTCAGTTTTCCTGTATTCCTAATTGAGCGAGTCACACACATGTGATATAGTTTACAAAGTAGTGGTTGACATTCAAGTTCTTTCGTTGGAAACTTGTTCCTGTTAGGAACAAGTTAGGGTTAGGATTAGGGTTAGGGTTAGGGTTAGGGCTAGGGTTAGGTCAGGGCTGGGTAAGGGATGGGTTAAGGTTAGGGTTAGGGTTAGGGTTAGGGTTAGGGTTAGGTGTTACTGTTTGGGTTACGGTTAGGGTTAGGGTTAGGGTTAGGGTTAGTGTTAGGGTTAGGGTTAGGGTTAGGGGGTTAGCGTTAGGGTTAGGGTTAGGGTTAGGGTTAGTTTTAGGGTTATATCACTTTTCAGTTTTCCTGTTATAATAATTGAATAGGAGACACATATGTGAATTAGTTTACAAAGTTGTGCTTTGTGTATCTGTTCTTTCGATAGAAACTTGTTTCTTTGCCTTACAGTGCGAGATAACACTTTTAAGTGTTCCTTTATTCCTAATTGATGGAGCGACACACAG
This sequence comes from Meriones unguiculatus, assembly GCF_030254825.1. NCBI lineage: Eukaryota > Metazoa > Chordata > Mammalia > Rodentia > Muridae > Meriones > Meriones unguiculatus. The sequence continues at coordinate 28,205,355 of NC_083362.1, read as the reverse complement.
TTGATTCCGTTTAAAAGTAGTGCTTTGCTATTCTGTTCTTTCATTTGAAACTTGGTCCTGTTCTGTACAGTGAGATATATCACCTTTCAGTTTTCCTGTATTCCTAATGGAGTGAGCGACACACATGTGAATTAGTTTACAAAGTAGTGCTTTGCTTTTCTGTTCTTTCGTTGTAAATTTGTTCCTGTGCTGTACAGTGCGTTATATCACTTGTCAGTTTTCCTGTTATAATAATCGAACAGGCGACACGTATCTGAATTAGTTTACAAAGTAATGTTTTCCTTTTCTGTTCTTTCGTTGTAAAATTGTTCCTGTGTTTTACAGTGCGTTATAACACTTTTCAGTTTTCCTGTTATAATAATTGAACAGGCGACACATATGGGAGTTTACAAAGTTGTGCTTTGCTTTTCTGTTCTTTCGTTGGAAACTTGTTCCTGTGCTGTACAGTGCATTATATCACTTGTCAGTTTTCCTGTTATAATAATTGAACAGGCGACACGTATGTGAATTAGTTTACAAAGTTGTGCTTTGCTTTTCTGATCTTTCGATGGAAACTTGTTTCTGTGCCATACAGTGCGAGATAACACTTTTCAATTTTCCAGTATTCCTAAATGAGCGAGCGGCACACATGTGATTTAGTTTACAAAGTAGTGCTTTGGGTTTCTGTTCTTCTGTTGGAAACTTGTTTCTGTGCTGTACAGTGTGATATATCACTTTTCAGTTTTCCTGTTGTAATAATTGAACGGGCGACACGTATGTCTTTTAGTTTACAAAGTTGTGCTTTGCCGTACTGTTCTTTCGAAGGACCCTTGTTTCTGTGCCGTACAATGCGAGAGAACACTTTTCAGTTTTCCTGTATTCCTAAATGAGCGATCGACACACATGTGATTCCATTTAAAAGTAGGGCTTTGCTTTTCTTTGGAAACTTGTTCCTGTGCTGTACAGTGCGATATATATCACTTTTCAGTTTTCCTGTATTCCTCATTGAGCGAGTGACACACATGTGATATAGTTTACAAAGTAGTGGTTTACAGTCACGTTCTTTCGTTGGAAACTTGTTCCTGTTAGGAACAAGTTAGGGTTAGGATTAGGGTTAGGGTTAGGGCTAGGGTTAGGTCAGGGCTGGGTAAGGGATGGGTTAGGGTTAGGATTAGGGCTAGGGTTAGGTCAGGGCTGGGTAAGGGATGGGTTAGGGTTAGGGTTAGGGTTAGGGTTAGGGTTATGGTTAGGGCTAGGGTTAGGTCCGGGCTGGGTAAGGGATGGGTTAGGGTTAGGGTTAGGGTTAGGGTTAGGGTTAGGTGTTACAGTTAGGGTTACGGTTAGGGTTAGGGTTAGGGTTAGAGTTAGGGGGTTAGGGTTAGGGTTAGGGTTAGGGTTAGGGTTAGGGTTATATCACTTTTTAGTTTTCCTGTTATAATAATTGAACAGGCGACACATATGTGAATTAGTTTACAAAGTTGTGCTTTGCGTATCTGTTCTTTCGATGGAAACTTGTTTGTTTGCCTTACAGTGAGAGATAACACTTTTAAGTTTTCCTGTATTCCTAATTGCGCAAGCAACACACAGGTGATTTCGTTTAAAAGTAGTGCTTTGCTATTCTGTTCTTTCATTTGAAACTTGGTCCTGTTCTGTACAGTGAGATATATCACTTTTCAGTTTTCCTGTATTCCTAATGGACTGAGCGACACACATGTGAATTAGTTTACAAAGTAGTGCTTTGCTTTTCTGTTCTTTCTTTGTAAATTATTTCCTGTGCTGTACAGTGCGTTATATCACTTTTCAGTTTTCCTGTAATAATAATCGAACAGGCGACACGTATGTGAATTAGTTTACAAAGTAATATATTGCATTTCTGTTCTATCTTTGTAAAATTGTTCCTGTGTTTTACAGTGCGTTATATCACTTTTCAGTTTTCCTGTTATAATAATTGAACAGGCGACACGTATGGGAATTAGTTTACAAAGATGTGCTTTGCTTTTCTGTTCTTCCGTTGGAAACTTGTTCCTGTGCTGTACAGTGCATTATATCACTTTTCAGTTTTCCTGTTATAATAATTGAACAGGCGACACGTATGTGAATTAGTTTACACAGTTGTGCTTTGCTTTTCTATTCTTTCGTTGGAAACTTGTTCCTGTGCTGTATAGTGCGTTATATCACTTTTCAGTTTTCCTGTTACAATAATTGAACAAGCGACACGTATGTGAATTAGTTTACAAAGTTGTGCTTTGCTTTTCTGTTCTTTCGTTTAAAACTTGTTTCTGTGCTGTACAATGCGTTATATCACTTTTCAGTTTTCCTGTTATAATAACTGAACGGGCGACACGTATGTGATTTAGTTTACAAAGTTGTGCTTTGCGTTTCTGTTCTTTCGATGGAAAGGTGTTTCTGTGCCATACAGTGCGAGATAACACTTTTCAGTTTTCCAGTATTCCTAAATGAGCGAGCGACACACATGTGATTTAGTTTACAAAGTAGTGCTTTGGGTTTCTGTTATTCTGTTGGAAACTTGTTTCTGTGCTGTACAGTGTGATATATCACTTTTCAGTTTGCCTGTTGTAATAATTGAACGGGCGACACGTATGTCATTTAGTTTACAAAGTTGTGCTTTGCCGTTCTGTTCTTTCGAAGGACCCTTGTTTCTGTGCCGTACAATGCGAGAGAACACTTTTCAGTTTTCCTGTATTCCTAAATGAGCGAGCGACACACATGATTCCATTTAAAAGTAGGGCTTTGCTTTTCTTTGGAAACTTGTTCCTGTGCTGTACAGTGCGATATATCACTTTTCAGTTTTCCTGTATTCCTAATTGAGCGAGTCACACACATGTGATATAGTTTACAAAGTAGTGGTTTACATTCAAGTTCTTTCGTTGGAAACTTGTTCCTGTTAGGAACAAGTTAGGGTTAGGTTTAGGGTTAGGGTTAGGGTTAGGGTTAGGGCTAGGGTTAGGTCAGGGCTGGGTAAGGGATGGGTTAGGGTTAGGGTTAGGGTTAGGGTTAGATGTTACTGTTTGGGTTACGGTTAGGGTTAGGGTTAGGGTTAGGGTTAGGGTTAGGGTTAGGGTTAGGGTTAGGGTTAGGGTTAGGGTTTGGGGGTTAGCGTTACGGTTAGGGTTAGGGTTAGGGTTAGGTTTAGGGTTATATCACTTTTCAGTTTTCCTGTTATAATAATTGAACAGGCGACACATATGTGAATTAGTTTACAAAGTTGTGCTTTGTGTATCTGTTCTTTCGATAGAAACTTGTTTCTTTGCCTTACAGTGCGAGATAACACTTTTAAGTGTTCCTGTATTCCTAATTGAGTGAGCGACACACAGGTGATTCCCTTTAAATGTAGTGCTTTGCTATTCTGTTCTTTCATTGGAAACTTGGTCCTGTTCTGTACAGTGAGATATATCACCTTTCAGTTTTCCTGTATTCCTAATGGAGTGAGCGACACACATGTGAATTAGTTTACAAAGTAGTGCTTTGCTTTTCTGTTCTTTCGTTGTAAATTTGTTCCTGTGCTGTACAGTGCGTTATATCACTTTTCAGTTTTCCTGTTATAATAATCGAACAGGCGACACATATGGGAATTAGTTTACAAAGTTGTGCTTTGCTTTTCTGTTCTTTCGTTGGAAACATGTTCCTGTGCTGTACAATGCATTATATCACTTTTCAGTTTTCCTGTTATAATAATAGAACAGGCAACACGTATCTGAATTAGTTTACAAAGTAATGTTTTGCTTTTCTGTTCTTTCGTTGTAAAATTGTTCCTGTGTTTGACAGTGCGTTATAACACTTTTCAGTTTTCCTGTTATAATAATTGAATAGGCGACACATATGGGAGTTTACAAAGTTGTGCTTTGCTTTTCTGTTCTTTCGTTGGAAACTTGTTCCTGTGCTGTACAGTGCATTATATCACTTTTCAGTTTTCCTGTTATAATAATTGAATAGGCGACACGTATGTGAATTAGTTTACACAGTTGTGCTTTGCTTTTCTATTCTTTCGTTGGAAACTTGTTCCTGTGCTGTATAGTGCGTTATATCACTTTTCAGTTTTCCTGTTACAATAATTGAACAGGCGACACGTATGTGAATTAGTTTACAAAGTTGTGCTTTGCTTTTCTGTTCTTTCGTTTAAAACTTGTTTCTGTGCTGTACAATGCGTTATATCACTTTTCAGTTTTCCTGTTATAATAACTGAACGGGCGACACGTATGTGATTTAGTTTACAAAGTTGTGCTTTGCGTTTCTGTTCTTTCGATGGAAAGGTGTTTCTGTGCCATACAGTGCGAGATAACACTTTTCAATTTTCCAGTATTCCTAAATGAGCGAGCGGCACACATGTGATTTAGTTTACAAAGTAGTGCTTTGGGTTTCTGTTCTTCTGTTGGAAACTTGTTTCTGTGCTGTACAGTGTGATATATCACTTTTAAGTTTTCCTGTATTCCTAATTGAGCGAGTGACACACATGTGAAATAGTTTACAAAGTAGTGGTTTACAGTCACGTTCTTTCGTTGGAAACTTGTTCCTGTTAGGAACAAGTTAGGGTTAGGATTAGGGTTAGGGTTAGGGCTAGGGTTAGGTCAGGGCTGGGTAAGGGATGGGTTAGGGTTAGGATTAGGGCTAGGGTTAGGTCAGGGCTGGGTAAGGGATGGGTTAGGGTTAGGGTTAGGGGGTTAGCGTTAGGGTTAGGGTTAGGGTTAGGGTTAGGTTTAGGGTTATATCACTTTTCAGTTTTCCTGTTATAATAATTGAACAGGCGACACATATGTGAATTAGTTTACAAAGTTGTGCTTTGCGTTTCTGTTCTTTCGATGGAAACTTGTTTCTGTGCCATACAGTGCGAGATAACACTTTTCAGTTTTCCAGTATTCCTAAATGAGCGAGCGAAACACATGTGATTTAGTTTACAAAGTAGTGCTTTGGGTTTCTGTTCTTCTGTTGGATACTTGTTTCTGTGCTGTACAGTGTGATATATCACTTTTCAGTTTTCCTGTTGTAATAATTGAACGGGCGACACGTATGTCATTTAGTTTACAAAGTCGTACTTTGCCGTTCTGTTCTTTCGAGGGACACTTGTTTCTGTGCCATACAATGAGAGAGAACACTTTTCAGTTTTCCTGTATTCCTAAATGAGCAAGCGACACACATGTGATTTCATTTAAAAGTAGGGCTTTGCTTTTCTTTGGAAACTTGTTCCTGTGCTGTGCAGTGCGATATATCACTTTTCAGTTTTCCTGTATTCCTAATTGAGCGAGTGACACACATTTGATATAGTTTACAAAGTAGTGGTTTACATTCACGTTCTTTCGTTGGAAACTTGTTCCTGTTAGGAACAAGTTAGGGTTAGGATTAGGGTTAGGGTTAGGGTTAGGGGTAGGGTTAGGTCAGGGCTGGGTAAGGAATGGGTTAGGGTTAGGGTTAGGGTTAGGGTTAGGGTAAGGGTTAGGGTTAGGGTTAGGGTTAGGGTTATGTTTAGGGCTAGGTTTAGGTCCGGGCTGGGTAAGGGATGGGTTAGGGTTAGGGTTAGATTTAGGGTTAGCGTTAGGGTTAGGTGTTACGGTTAGGGTTACGGTTAGGGTTATGGTTAGGGTTAGTGTTAGGGTTAGCGTTAGGGTTAGGGGGTTAGGGTTAGGGTTAGGGTTAGGGTTAGTGTTAAGGTTAGGGTTAGGGTTAGGGTTAGGGTTAGGGTTAGGGTTATGTTTAGGGCTGGGTTTAGGTCCGGGCTGGGTAAGGGATGGGTTAGGGTTAGGATTAGATTTAGGGTTAGCGTTAGGGTTAGGTGTTACGGTTAGGGTTACGGTTAGGGTTAGGGTTAGGGTTAGTGTTAGGGTTAGCGTTAGGGTTAGGGGGTTAGGGTTAGGGTTAGGGTTAGGGTTAGGGTTAGTGTTAAGGTTAGGGTTAGGGTTAGGGTTATATCACTTTTCAGTTTTCCTGTTATAATAATTGAACAGGCGACACATATGTGAATTAGTTTACAAAGTTGTGCTTTGCTTATCTGTTCTTTAAATGGAAACTTGTTTCTCTGCCTTACAGTGCGAGATAACACTTTTAAGTTTTCCTGTATTCCTAAATGAGCGAGCGACACACAGGTGATTCCGTTTAAAAGTAGTGCATTGCTATTCTGTTCTTTCATTTGAAACTTTGTCCTGTTCTCTACAGTGAGATATATCACTTTTCAGTTTTCCTGTATTCCTAATGGAGTGAGCGACACACATGTGAATTAGTTTACAAAGTAGTGCTTTGCTTTTCTGTTCTTTTGTTGTACATGTGTTCCTGTGCTGTACAGTGCGTTATATCACTTTTCAGTTTTCCTGTTATAATAATCGAACAGGCGACACGTATGTGAATTATTTTACAAAGTAATGTTTTGCATTTCTGTTCTTTCGTTGTAAAATTGTTCCTGTGTTTTACAGTGCGTTATATCACTTTTCAGTTTTCCTGTTATAATAATTGAACAGGCGACACATATGGGAGTTTACAAAGTTGTGCTTTGCTTTTCTGTTCTTTCGTTGGATACTTGTTTCTGTGCTGTACAGTGCATTATATCACTTTTCAATTTTCCTGTTATAATAATTGAACGGGCGACACGTATGTGATTTAGTTTACAAAGTTGTGCTTTGCGTTTCTGTTCTTTTGATGGAAACTTGTTTCTGTGCCATACAGTGCGAGATAACACTTTTCAGTTTTCCAGTATTCCTAAATGAGCAAGCGACACAAATGTGATTCCATTTAAAAGTAGGGCTTTGCTTTTCTTTGGAAACTTGTTCCTATGCTGTAAAGTGCGAGATATCACTTTTCAGTTTTCCTGTATTCCTCATTGAGCAAGCAACACACAGGTGATTCCGTTTAAAAGTAGTGCTTTGCTATTCTGTTCTTTCATTTGAAACTTGGTCCTGTTCTGTACAGTGAGATATATCACTTTTCAGTTTTCCTGTATTCCTAATGGAGTGAGCGACACAAATGTGAATTAGTTTACAAAGTAGTGCTTTGCTTTTCTGTTCTTTCGTTGTAAATTTGTTCCTGTGCTGTACAGTGCGTTATATCACTTTTCAGTTTTCCTGTTATAATAATCGAAAAGGCGACACGTATGTGAATTATTTTACAAAGTAATGTTTTGCATTTCTATTCTATCTTTGTAAAATTGTTCCTGTGTTTTACAGTGCGTTATATCACTTTTCAGTTTTTCTGTTATAATAATTGAACAGGCGACACGTGTGGGAATTACTTTACAAAGTTGTGCTTTGCTTTTCTGTTCTTTCGTTGGAAACTTGTTCCTGTGCTGTACATTGCATTATATCACTTTTCAATTTTCCTGTTACAATAATTGAACAGGCGACACGTATGTGAATTTGTTTACAAAGTAGTGCTTTGGGTTTCTGTTCTTCTGTTGGAAACTTGTTTCTGTGCTGTACAGTGTGATATATCACTTTTCAGTTTTCATGTTGTAATAATTGAACGGGCGACACGTATGTCATTTAGTTTACAAAGTTGTGCTTTGCCGTTCTGTTCTTTCGAAGGACCCTTGTTTCTGTGCTGTACAATGCGAGAGAACACTTTTCAGTTTTCCTGTATTCCTAAATGAGCGAGCGACACACATGTGATTCCATTTAAAAGTAGGTCTTTGCTTTTCTTTGGAAACTTGTTCCTGTGCTGTACAGTGCAATATATCACTTTTCAGTTTTCCTGTTTTCCTAATTGAGCGAGTGACACACATGTGATATAGTTTACAAAGTAGTGGTTTACATTCATTATCTTCGTTGGAAACTTGTTCCTGTTAGAAACAAGTTAGGGTTAGGATTAGGGTTAGGGTTAGGGTTAGGTCTAGGATTAGGTCAGGGCTGGGTAAGGGATGGGTTAGGGTTAGGGTTAGGGTTATGGTTAGGGTTAGGGTTAGGGTTACTGTTAGGGGGTTAGCGTTAGGGTTAGGGTTAGGGTTAGGGTTAGGTTTAGGGTTATATCACTTTTCAGTGTTCCTGTTATAATAATTGAACAGGCGACACATATGTGAATTAGTTTACAAAGTTGTGCTTTGCTTTTCTGTTCTTTCTTTGGAAACTTGTTCCTGTGCTGTACAGTGCGATATATCACTTTTCAGTTTTCCTGTTATGATAATTGAACAGGCGACACATATGTGAATTAATTTACAAAGTTGTGCTTTGCGTATCTGTTCTTTCGATGGAAACTTGTTTCTTTGCCTTATAGTGCGAGATAACACTTTTAAGTTTTCCTGTATTCCTAATTGAGCGAGCAACACACAGGTGATTCTGTTTAAAAGTAGAGCTTTGCTACTCTGTTCTTTCATTTGAAACTTTGTCCTGTTCTGTACAGTGAGATATATCACTTTTCAGTTTTCCTGTATTCCTAATGGAGTGAGCGACACACATGTGAATTAGTTTACAAAGTAGTGCTTTGCTTTTCTGTTCTTTCATTGTAAATTTCTTCCTGTGCTGTACAGTGCGTTATATCACTTTTCCGTTTTCCTGTTATAATAATTGAACAGGCGACACGTATGTGCATTAGTTTATAAAGTTGTGCTTTGCTTTTCTGTTCTTTCATTGGAAACTTGTTCCTGTGCTGTACAGTGCGTTATATCACTTTTCAGTTTTCCTGTTATAATAATTGAACAGGCGACACGTATGTGAATTAGTTTACAAAGTTGGGCTTTGTTTTTCTGTTCTTTCGTTGGAAACTTGTTCCTTTGCTGTACAGTGCATTATATCACTTTTCAGTTTTCCTGTTATAATAATTGAACGGGCGACACGTATGTGATTTAGTTTACAAAGGTGTGCTTTGCGTTTCTGTTCTTTCGATGGAAACTTGTTTCTGTGCCGTACAATGCGAGAGAACACTTTTCAGTTTTCCTGTATTCCTAAATGAGCGAGCGACACACATGTGATTCCATTTAAAAGTAGGGCTTTGCTTTTCTTTGGAAACTTGTTACTGTGCTGTACAGTGCGATATATCACTTTTCAGTTTTCCTGTATTCCTAATTGAGCGAGTGACACACATGTGATATAGTTTACAAAGTAGTGGTTTACATTCACGTTCTTTCGTTGGAAACTTGTTCCTGTTAGGAACAAGTTAGGGTTAGGATTCGTGTTAGGGTTAGGGTTAGGGCTAGGGTTAGGTCAGGGCTGGGTAAGGGATGGGTTAGGGTTAGGGTTAGGGTTAGGGTTAGGGTTAGGGTTAGGTGTTACGGTTTGGGTTACGGTTAGGGTTAGGGTTAGGGTTAGGGTTAGGGTTAGTGTTAGGGTTAAGTCAGGGCTGGGTAAGGGATGAGTTAGGGTTAGGGTTAGGGTTAGGGTTAGGGTTAGGTGTTACAGTTTGGGTTACGGTTAGGGTTAGGGTTAGGGTTAGGGCTAGGGTTAGGTCAGGAATGGGTAAGGAATGGGTTAGGGTTAGGGTTGGCTTAGGGTTAGGGTTAGGGTTAGGGTTAGGGCTAGGTTTAGGTCCGGGCTGGGTAAGGGATGGGTTAGGGTTAGGGTTAGGTTTAGTGTTAGGGTTTGGGTTAGGGTTAGGGTTAGGGTTAGGGGGTTAGGTTTAGGGTTAGGGTTAGGGTTAGGGTTAGGGTTAGGGTTATATCACTTTTCAGTTTTCCTGTTATAATAATTGAACAGGCGACACGTATGTGAATTAGTTCGCAAAGTTGTGCTTTGTTTTTCTGTTCTGTCGTTGGAAACATGTTCCTGTGCTGTACAATGCGTTATATCACTTTTGAGTTTTCCTGTTATAATAATTGAACGGGCGACGTGTATGTGATTTAGTTTACAACGTTGTGCTTTGTGTTTCTGTTCTTTCGATGGAAACTTGTTTCTGTGCCATACAGTGCGAGATAACACTTTTCAGTTTTCCATTATTCCTAAATGAGCGGGCGACACACATGTGATTTAGTTTACAAAGTAGTGCTTTGGGCTTCTGTCCTGTGATATATCACAGAAAAAAAAAAGAAAAAGTGATATATCACTTTTCAGTTTTCCTGTTGTAATAATTGAACGGGCGACACGTATGTGATTTAGTTTACAAAGTTGTGCTTTGCGTTTCTGTTCTTTCGATGGAAACTTGTTTATGTGCCATACAGTGCGAGATAACACTTTTCAGTTTTCCAGTATTCCTAAATGAGCGAGCGACACACATGTGATTTAGTTTACAAAGTTGTGCTTTGCTTTTCTGTTCTTTCCTTGGAAACTTGTTCCTGTGCTGTACAGTGCGTTATATCACTTTTCAGTTTTCCTGTTATAATAACTGAACGGGCGACACGTATGTGATTTAGTTTACAAAGTTGTGCTTTGCGTTTCTGTTATTTCGATGGAAAGGTGTTTCTGTGCCATACAGTGCGAGATAACACTTTTCAGTTTTCCAGTATTCCTAAATGAGCGAGCGACACACATGTGATTTAGTTTACAAAGTAGTGCTTTGGGTTTCTGTTCTTCTGTTGGAAACTTGTTTCTGTGCTGTACAATGTGATATATCACTTTTCAGTTTTTATGTTGTAATAATTGAACGGGCGACACGTATGTCATTTAGTTTACAAAGTTGTGCTTTGCCGTTCTATTCTTTCGAAGGACCCTTGTTTCTGTGCTGTACAATGCGAGAGAACACTTTTCAGTTTTCCTGTATTCCTAAATGAGCGAGCGACACACATGTGATTCCATTTAAAAGTAGGACTTTGCTTTTCTTTGGAAACTTGTTCCTGTGCTGTACAGTGCGATATATCACTTTTCAGTTTTCCTGTATTCCTAATTGAGCGAGTGACACACATGTGATATAGTTTACAAAGTAGTGGTTTACATTCCCGTTCTTTCATTGGAAACTTGTTCCTCAAGTTAGGGTTAGGATTAGGGTTAGGGTTAGGGTTAGGGCTAGGGTTAGGTCAGGGCTGGGTAAGGGATGGGTTAGGGTTAGGGTTAGGGTTAGGGTTAGGGTTAGGTCATGGCTGGGTAAGGGATGGGTTAGGGTTAGGTTTAGGGTTAGGGTTATAGTTAGGGCTAGGGTTATGTCCGGGCTGAGTAAGGGATGGGTTAGGGTTAGGGTTAGGATTAGGGTTAGGGTTAGGTGTTACAGTTAGGGTTACGGTTAGGGTTAGGGTTAGTGTTAGGGTTAGGTTTAGTGTTACGGGGTTAGGTTTAGTTTTAGGGTTAGGGTTAGGGCTAGGGTTAGGTCAGGGCTGGGTAAGGGATGGGTTAGGGTTAGGGTTAGGGTTATAGTTAGGGCTAGGGTTATGTCCGGGCTGAGTAAGGGATGGGTTAGGGTTAGGGTTAGGATTAGGGTTAGGGTTAGGTGTTACAGTTAGGGTTAGGGTTAGGGTTAGGGTTAGGGTTATGGTTAGGTTTAGGGTTATATCACTTTTCAGTTTTCCTTTTACAATAATTGAACAGGAGACACGTATGTGAATTAGTTTACAAAGTTGTGCTTTGCGTTTCTGTTCTTTCGATGGAAACTTGTTTCTGTGCCATACAGTGCGAGATAACACTTTTCAGTTTTCCAGTATTCCGAAATGAGCGAGCGAAAGACATGTGATTTAGTTTACAAAGTAGTGCTTTGGGTTTCTGTTCTTCTGTTGGATACTTGTTTCTGTGCTGTACAGTGTGATATATCACTTTTCAGTTTTCCTGTTGTAATAATTGAACGGGCGACACGTATGTCATTTAGATTACAAAGTCGTACTTTGCCGTTCTGTTCTTTCGAAGAACACTTGTTTCTGTGCCGTACAATGTGAAAGAACACTTTTCAGTTTTCCTGTATTCCTAAATGAGCGAGCGACACACATGTGATTCCATTTAAATGTAGGGCTTTGCTTTTCTTTGGAAACTTGTTCCTGTGCTGTGCAGTGCGATATATCACTTTTCAGTTTTCCTGTATTCCTAATTGAGCGAGTGACACACATTTGATATAGTTTACAAAGTAGTGGTTTACACTCACGTTCTTTCGTTGGAACCTTGTTCCTGTTAGGAACAAGTTAGGGTTAGGATTAGGGTTAGGGTTAGGGTTAGGGGTAGGGTTAGGTCAGGGCTGGGTAAGGAATGGGTTAGGGTTAGGGTTAGGGTTAGGGTTAGGGTTAGGGTTAGGTTTAGGGTTATGTTTAGGGCTGGGTTTAGGTCCGGGCTGGGTAAGGGATGGGTTAGGGTTAGGGTTAGATTTAGGGTTAGCGTTAGAGTTAGGTGTTACGGTTAGGGTTACGGTTAGGGTTAGTGTTAGGGTTAGCGTTAGGGTTAGGGGGTTAGGGTTAGGGTTAGGGTTAGGGTTAGTGTTAAGGTTAGGGTTAGGGTTAGGGTTATACCACTTTTCAGTTTTCCTGTTATAATAATTGAACAGGCGACACATATGTGAATTACTTTACAAAGTTGTGCTTTGCTTATCTGTTCTTTAAATGGAAACTTGTTTCTCTGCCTTACAGTGCGAGATAACACTTTTAAGTTTTCTTGTATTCCTAAATGAGCGAGCGACACACAGGTGATTCCGTTTAAAAGTAGTGCATTGCTATTCTGTTCTTTCATTTGAAACTTGGTCCTGTTCTCTACAGTGAGATATATCACTTTTCAGTTTTCCTGTATTCCTAATGGAGTGAGCGACACACATGTGAATTAGTTTACAAAGTAGTGCTTTGCTTTTCTGTTCTTTTGTTGTACATGTGTTCCTGTGCTGTACAGTGCGTTATATCACTTTTCAGTTTTCCTGTTATAATAATCGAACAGGCGACACGTATCTGAATTAGTTTACAAAGTAATGTTTTGCTTTTCTGTTCTTTCGTTGTAAAATTGTTCCTGTGTTTTACAGTGCGTTATATCAGTTTTCAGTTTTCCTGTTATAATAATTGAACAGGCGACACATATGGGAGTTTACAAAGTTGTGCTTTGCTTTTCTGTTCTTTCGTTGGAAACTTGTTCCTGTGCTGTACAGTGCGTTATATCACTTTTCAGTTTTCCTGTTATAATAATTGAACAGGCGACACATATGTGAATTAGTTTACAAAGTTGTGCTTTGCGTATCTGTTCTTTCGATGGAAACTTGTTTCTTTGCCTTATAGTGTGAGATAACACTTTTAAGTTTTCCTGTATTCCTAATTGAGCGAGCAACACACAGGTGATTTTGTTTAAAAGTAGAGCTTTGCTATTCTGTTCTTTCATTTGAAACTTGGTCCTGTTCTGTACAGTGAGATATATCATTTTTCAGTTTTCCTGTATTCCTAATGGAGTGAGCGACACACATGTGAATTAGTTTACAAAGTAGTGCTTTGCTTTTCTGTTCTTTCGTTGTAAATTTGTTCCTGTGCTGTACAGTGCGTTATATCACTTTTCCGTTTTCCTGTTATAATAATTGAACAGGCGACACGTATGTGCATTAGTTTATAAAGTTGTGCTTTGCTTTTCTGTTCTTTCATTGGAAACTTGTTCCTGTGCTGTACAGTGCGTTATATCACTTTTCAGTTTTCCTGTTATAATAATTGAACAGGCGACACGTATGTGAATTAGTTTACAAAGTTGGGCTTTGTTTTTCTGTTCTTTCGTTGGAAACTTGTTCCTGTGCTGTACAGTGCGTTATATCACTTTTCAGTTTTCCTGTTATAATAATTGAACGGGCGACATGTATGTGATTTAGTTTACAAAGTTGTGCTTTGCGTTTCTGTTCTTTCGATGGAAACTTGTTTCTGTGCCGTACAATGCGAGAGAACACTTTTCAGTTTTCCTGTATTCCTAAATGAGCGAGCGACACACATGTGATTCCATTTAAAAGTAGGGCTTTGCTTTTCTTTGGAAACTTGTTACTGTGCTGTACAGTGCGATATATCACTTTTCAGTTTTCCTGTATTCCTAATTGAGCGAGTGACACACATGTGATATAGTTTACAAAGTAGTGGTTTACATTCACGTTCTTTCGTTGGAAACTTGTTCCTGTTAGGAACAAGTTAGGGTTAGGATTCGTGTTAGGGTTAGGGTTAGGGCTAGGGTTAGGTCAGGGCTGGGTAAGGGATGGGTTAGGGTTAGGGTTAGGGTTAGGGTTAGGGTTAGGTGTTACGGTTTGGGTTACGGTTAGGGTTAGGATTAGGGTTAGGGTTAGTGTTAGGGTTAAGTCAGGGCTGGGTAAGGGATGAGTTAGGGTTAGGGTTAGGGTTAGGGTTAGGGTTAGGTGTTACAGTTTGGGTTACGGTTAGGGTTAGGGTTAGGGTTAGGGCTAGGGTTAGGTCAGGACTGGGTAAGGAATGGGTTAGGGTTAGGGTTGGCTTAGGGTTAGGGTTAGGGTTAGGGTTAGGGCTAGGTTTAGGTCCGGGCTGGGTAAGGGATGGGTCAGGGTTAGGGTTAGGTTTAGTGTTAGGGTTTGGGTTAGGGTTAGGGTTAGGGTTAGGGTTAGGGGGTTAGGTTTAGGGTTAGGGTTAGGGTTAGGGTTAGGGTTAGGGTTATATCACTTTTCAGTTTTCCTGTTATAATAATTGAACAGGCAACACATATGTGAATGAGTTTACAAAGTTGTGCTTTGCGTCTCTGTTCTTTAAATGGAAACTTGTTTCTCTGCCTTACAGTGCGAGATAACACTTTTAAGTTTTCCTGTATTCCTAATTGAGCGACACACAGGTGATTCCGTTTAAAAGTAGTGCTTTGCTATTCTGTTCTTTCATTTGAAACTTGGTCCTGTTCTGTACCGTGAGATATATCACTTTTCAGTTTTCCTGTATTCCTAATGGAGTGAGCGACACACATGTGAATTAGTTTACAAAGTAGTGCTTTGCTTTTCTGTTCTTTCGTTGTAAATTTGTTCCTGTGCTGTACAGTGCGTTATATCACATTTCAGTTTTCGTGTTTTAATAATCGAACAGGCGACACATATGTGAATTAGTTTACAATGAAATGTTTTGCTTTTCTGTTCTTTCGTTGTAAAATTGTTCCTGTGTTTTACAGTGCGTTATATCACTTTTCAGTTTTCCTGATATAATAATTGAACAGGCGACAGGTATGGGAATTACTTTACAAAGTTGTGCTTTGCTTTTCTATTCTTTCGTTGGAAACTTGTTCCTGTGCTGTATAGTGCATTATATCACTTTTCAGTTTTCCTGTTACAATAATTGAACAGGCGACACGTATGTGATTTAGTTTACAAAATTGTGCTTTGCTTTTCTGTTCTTTCATTGGAAACTTGTTTCTGTGCTGTACGATGCGTTATATCACTTTTCAGTTTTCCTTTTATAATAATTGAACGGGCGACACGTATGTGATTTAGTTTACAAAGTTGTGCTCTTCGTTTCTGTTCTTTCGATGGAAACTTGTTTCTGTGCCATACAGTACGAGATAACACTTTTCAGTTTTCCAGTATTCCTAAATGAGCGAGCGACACACATGTGATTTAGTTTACAAAGTAGTGCTTTGGGTTTCTGTTCTTCTGTTGGAAACTTGTTTCTGTGCTGTACAGTGTGATATATCACTTTTCAGTTTTCCTGTTGTAATAATTGAACGGGCGACACGTATGTGATTTTGTTTACAAAGTTGTGCTTTGCCGTTCTGTTCTTTCGAAGGACCCTTGTTTCTGTGCCGTACAATGCGAGAGAACACTTTTCAGATTTCCTGTATTCCTAAATGAGCGAGCGACACACATGTGATTCCATTTAAAAGTAGGGCTTTGCTTTTCTTTGGAAAATTGTTCCTGTGCTGTACAGTGCGATATATCACTTTTCAGTTTTCCTGTATTCCTAATTGAGCGAGTGACACACATGTGATATAGTTTACAAAGTAGTGGTTTACCTTCACGTTCTTTCTTTGGAAACTTGTTCCTCAAGTTAGGGTTAGGATTAGGGTTAGGGTTAGGGTTAGGGTTATGGCTAGGGTTAGGTCAGGGCTGGGTAAGGGATGGGTTAGAGTTAGGGTTAGGGTTAGGGTTAGGGTTATATCACTTTTCAATTTTTCTGTTATAATAATTGAACAGGCGACACATATGTGACTTAGTTTACAAAGTTGTGCTTTGCGTATCTGTTCTTTCGATGGAAACTTGTTTCTTTGCCTTACAGTGCGAGATAACACTTTTATGTTTTCCTGTATTCCTTATTGAGCGAGCGACACACAGGTGATTCCCTTTAAAAGTAGTGCTTTGCTATTCTATTCTTTCATTTGAAACTTGGTCCTGTTCTGTACAGTGAGATATATCACTTTTCAGTTTTCCGGTATTCCTAATGGAGTGAGCGACACACATGTGAATTACTTTACAAAGTAGTGCTTTGCTTTTCTGTTCTTTCGTTGTAAATTTGTTCCTGTGCTGTACAGTGCATTATATCACTTTTCAGTTTTCCTGTTATAATAATTGAACAGGCGACACGTATGGGAATTAGTTTACAAAGTAATGTTTTGCTTTTCTGTTCTTTCGTTGTAAAATTGTTCCTGTGTTTTACAGTGCGTTATATCACTTTTCAGTTTTCCTGTTATAATAATTGAACAGGCGACACTTATGGGAATTAGTTTACAAAGTTGTGCTTTGCTTTTCTGTTCTTTCATTGGAAACTTGTTCCTGTGCTGTACAGTGCATTATATCACTTTACAGTTTTCCTGTTATAATAATTGAACAGGCGACACGTATGTGAATTAGTTTACAAAGTTGTGCTTTGCTTTTCTGTTCTTTCGTTGGAAACTTGTTACTGTGCTGTACAGTGCGTTATATCACTTTTCAGTTTTCCTGTTATAATAATTGAACAGGCGACACGTATGTCATTTAATTTACAAAGTTGTGCTTTGTTTTTCTGTTCTTTCATTGGAAACTTGTTCCTGTGCTGTACAATGCGTTATACCACTATTCAGTTTTCCTGTTATAATAATTGAATGGGCGACACGTATGTGATTTAGTTTACAAAGTTGTGCTTTGCGTTTCTGTTCTTTCGATGGAAACTTGTTTCTGTGCCATACAGTGCGAGATAACACTTTTCAGTTTTCCAGTATTCCGAAATGAGCGAGCGACACATATGTGATTTAGTTTACAAAGTAGTGCTATGGGTTTCTGTTCTTCTGTTGGAAACTTGTTTCTGTGCTGTACAGTGTGATATATCACTTTTCAGTTTTCCTGTTATAATAATTGAACAGGCGACACGTATGTGAATTAGTTTACAAAGTTGTGCTTTGCTTTTCTGTTCTTTCGTTGGAAACTTGTTCCTGTGCTGTACAGTGCGTTATATCACTTTTCAGTTTTCCTCTTGTAATAATTGAACGGGCGACACGTATGTCTTTTAGTTTACAAAGTTGTGCTTTGCCGTTCTGTTCTTTAGAAGGACCCTTGTTTCTGTGCCGTACAATGCGAGAGAACACTTTTCAGTTTTCCTGTATTCCTAAATGAGCGAGCGACACACATGTGATTCCATTTAAAAGTAGGGCTTTGCTTTTCTTTGGAAACTTGTTTCTGTGCTGTACAGTGTGATATATCACTTTTCAGTTTTCCTGTATTCCTAATTGAGCGAGTGACACACATGTGATAAAGTTTACAAAGTAGTGGTTTACATTCACGTTCTTTCGTTGGAAACTTGTTCCTGTTAGGAACAAGTTAGGGTTAGGATTAGGGTTAAGGTTAGGGTTAGGGCTAGGGTTAGGTCAGGGCTGGGTAAGGGATGGGTTAGGGTTAGGGTTAGGGTTAGGGTTAGGTTTAGGTTTAGGGTTAGGTGTTACGGTTTGGGTTACGCTTAGGGTTAGGTTTAAGGTTAGGGTTAGTGTTAGGGTTAAGTCAGGGCTGGGTAAGGGATGAGTTAGGGTTAGGTTTAGTGTTAGGATTAGGGTTACGGTTAGGTGTTACACTTTGGGTTACGGTTAGGGTTAGGGTTAGGGTTAGGGTTAGGGCTAGGGTTAGGTCAGGACTGGGTAAGGAATGGGTTAGGGTTAGGGTTAGGGTTAGGGTTAGGGTTAGGGTTAGGGCTAGGTTTAGGTCCGGTCTGGGTAAGGGATGGGTTAGGGTTAGGGTTAGGTTTAGTGTTAGGGTTAGGGTTAGGGTTAGGGTTAGGGTTAGGGTTAGGGGGTTAGGGTTAGGGTTAGGATTAGGGTTATATCACTTTTCAGTTTTCCTGTTATAATAATCGAACAGGCCACACATATGTGAATTAGTTTACAAAGTAATGTTTTGCTTTTCTGTTCTTTCATTGTAAAATTGTTCCTGTGTTTTACAGTGCGTTATATCACTTTTCAGTTTTCCTGTTATAATAATTGAACAGGCGACACGTATGGGAATTAGTTTACAAAGTTGTGCTTTGTTTTTCTGTTCTTTCGTTGGAAACTTGTTCCTGTGCTGTACAGTGCATTATATCACTTTACAGTTTTCCTATTATAATAATTGAACAGGCGACACGTATGTGAATTAGTTTACAAAGTTGTGCTTTGCTTTTCTGTTCTTTCGTTGGAAACTTGTTCCTTTGCTGTACAGTGCGTTATATCACTTTTCAGTTTTCCTGTTATAATAATTGAACAGGCGACACGTATGTGAATTAGTTTACAAAGTTGTGCTTTGCTTTTCTGTTCTTTCCTTGGAAACTTGTTCCTGTGCTGTACAGTGCGTTATATCACTTTTCAGTTTTCCTGTTGTAATAACTGAACGGGCGACACGTATGTGATTTAGTTTACAAAGTTGCGCTTTGCGTTTCTGTTCTTTCGATGGAAAGGTGTTTCTCTGCCATACAGTGTGAGATAACACTTTTCAGTTTTCCAGTATTCCTAAATGAGCGAGCGACACACATGTGATTTAGTTTACAAAGTAGTGCTTTGGGTTTCTGTTCTTCTGTTGGAAACTTGTTTCTGTGCTGTACAATGTGATATATCACTTTTCAGTTTTCATGTTGTAATAATTGAACGGGCGACACGTATGTCATTTAGTTTACAAAGTTGTGCTTTGCCGTTCTATTCTTTCGAAGGACCCTTGTTTCTGTGCTGTACAATGCGAGAGAACACTTTTCAGTTTTCCTGTATTCCTAAATGAGCGAGCGACACACATGTGATTCCATTTAAAAGTAGGGCTTTGCTTTTCTTTGGAAACTTGTTCCTGTGCTGTACATTGCGATATATCACTTTTCAGTTTTCCTGTATTCCTAATTGAGCGAGTCACACACATGTGATATAGTTTACAAAGTAGTGGTTTACATTCAAGTTCTTTCGTTGGAAACTTGTTCCTGTTAGGAACAAGTTAGGGTTAGGTTTAGGGTTAGGTTTAGGGTTAGGGCTAGGGTTAGGTCAGGGCTGGGTAAGGGTTGGGTTAGGGTTAGGGTTAGGGTTAGGTTTAGGGTTAGGTGTTACTGTTTGGGTTACGGTTAGGGTTAGGGTTAGGGTTAGGGTTAGGGTTAGGGTTAGGGTTAGGGTTAGTGTTAGGGTTAGGGTTAGGGTTAGGGGGTTAGCGTTAGGGTTAGGGTTAGGGTTAGGTTTAGGGTTATATCACTTTTCAGTTTTCCTGTTATAATAATTGAACAGGCGACACATATGTGAAGTAGTTTACAAAGTTGTGCTTTGTGTATCTGTTCTTTCGAAAGAAACTTGTTTCTTTGCCTTACAGTGCGAGATAACACTTTTAAGTGTTCCTGTATTCCTAATTGAGCGAGCGACACACAGGTGATTCCCTTTAAATGTAGTGCTTTGCTATTCTGTTCTTTCATTTGAAACTTGGTCCTGTTCTGTACAGTGAGATATATCACCTTTCAGTTTTCCTGTATTCCTAATGGAGTGAGCGACACACATGTGAATTAGTTTACAAAGTAGTGTTTTGCTTTTCTGTTCTTTCGTTGTAAATTTGTTCCTGTGCTGTACAGTGCGTTATATCACTTTTCAGTTTTCCTGGTATAATAATTGAACAGGCGACACATATGGGAATTAGTTTACAAAGTTGTGCTTTGCTTTTCTGTTCTTTCGTTGGAAACATGTTCCTGTGCTGTACAATGCATTATAACACTTTTCAGTTTTCCTGTTATAATAATCGAACAGGGAACACGTATCTGAATTAGTTTACAAAGTAATGTTTTGCTTTTCTGTTCTTTCGTTGTAAAATTGTTCCTGTGTTTTACAGTGCGTTATAACACTTTTCAGTTTTCCTGTTATAATAATTGAATAGGCGACACATATGGGAGTTTACAAAGTTGTGCTTTGCTTTTCTGTTCTTTCGTTGGAAACTTGTTCCTGTGCTGTACAGTGCATTATATCACTTTACAGTTTTCCTGTAATAATAATTATACGGGCGACACGTATGTGATTTAGTTTACAACGTTGTGCTTTGTGTTTCTGTTCTTTCGATGGAAACTTGTTTCTGTGCCATACAGTGTGAGATAACACTTTTCAGTTTTCCATTATTCCTAAATGAGCGGGCGACACACATGTGATTTAGTTTACAAAGTAGTGCTTTGGGCTTCTGTTCTTCTGTTGGAAACTTGTTTCGGTGCTGTACAGTGTGATATATCACTTTTCAGTTTTCCTGATGTAATAATTGAACGGGCGACACGTATGTGATTTAGTTTACAAAGTTGTGCTTTGCGTTTCTGTTCTTTCGATGGAAACTTGTTTATGTGCCATACAGTGCGAGATAACACTTTTCAGTTTTCCAGTATTCCTAAATGAGCGAGCGACACACATGTGATTTAGTTTACAAAGTTGTGCTTTGCTTTTCTGTTCTTTCCTTGGAAACTTGTTCCTGTGCTGTACAGTGCGTTATATCACTTTTCAGTTTTCCTGTTATAATAACTGAACGGGCGACACGTATGTGATTTAGTTTACAAATTTGTGCTTTGGGTTTCTGTTCTTTCGATGGAAAGGTGTTTCTGTGCCATACATTGCGAGATAACAATTTTCAGTTTTCCAGTATTCCTAAATGAGCAAGCGACACACATGTGATTTAGTTTACAAAGTAGTGCTTTGGGTTTCTGTTCTTCTGTTGGAAACTTGTTTCTGTGCTGTACAATGTGATATATCACTTTTCAGTTTTCATGTTGTAATAATTGAACGGGCGACACGTATGTCATTTAGTTTACAAAGTTGTGCTTTGCCGTTCTATTCTTTCGAAGGACCCTTGTTTCTGTGCTGTACAATGCGAGAGAACACTTTTCAGTTTTCCTGTATTCCTAAATGAGCAAGCGACACACATGTGATTCCATTTAAAAGTAGGGCTTTGCTTTTCTTTGGAAACTTGTTCCTCTGCTGTACAGTGCGATATATCACTTTTCAGTTTTCCTGTATTCCTAATTGAGCGAGTCACACACATGTGATATAGTTTACAAAGTAGTGGTTTACATTCAAGTTCTTTCGTTGGAAACTTGTTCCTGTTAGGAACAAGTTAGGGTTAGGTTTAGGGTTAGGGTTAGGGTTAGGGCTAGGGTTAGGTCAGGGCTGGGTAAGGGATGGGTTAGGGTTAGGGTTAGGGTTAGGGTTAGGGTTAGGGTTAGGTGTTACAGTTTGGGTTACGGTTAGGGTTAGGGTTAGGGTTAGGGTTAGGGTTAGTGTTAGGGTTAGGGTTAGGGTTAGGGTTATATCACTTTTCAGTTTTCCTGTTATAATAATTGAACAGGCGACACATATGGGAATTAGTTTACAAAGTTGTGCTTTGCTTTTCTGTTCTTTCGTTGGAAACATGTTCCTGTGCTGTACAATGCATTATATCACTTTTCAGTTTTCCTGTTATAATAATCGAACAGGCAACACGTATCTGAATTAGTTTACAAAGTAATGTTTTGCTTTTCTGTTCTTTCGTTGTAAAATTGTTCCTGTGTTTTACAGTGCGTTATAACACTTTTCAGTTTTCCTGTTATAATAATTGAATAGGCGACACATATGGGAGTTTACAAAGTTGTGCTTTGCTTTTCTGTTCTTTCGTTGGAAACTTGTTCCTGTGCTGTACAGTGCATTATATCACTTTTCAGTTTTCCTGTTATAATACTTGAACAGGCGACACGTATGTGAATTAGTTTACACAGTTGTGCTTTGCTTTTCTATTCTTTCGTTGGAAACTTGTTCCTGTGCTGTATAGTGCGTTATATCACTTTTCAGTTTTCCTGTTACAATAATTGAACGGGCAACACGTATGTGAATTAGTTTACAAAGTTGTGCTTTGCTTTTCTGTTCTTTCGTTTGAAACTTGTTTCTGTGCTGTCCAATGCGTTATATCACTGTTCAGTTTTCCTGTTATAATAACTGAACGGGCGACACGTATGTGATTTAGTTTACAAAGTTGTGCTTTGCGTTTCTGTTCTTTCGATGGAAAGGTGTTTCTGTGCCATACAGTGGGAGATAACACTTTTCAGTTTTCCAGTATTCCTAAATGAGCGAGCGACACACATGTGATTTAGTTTACAAAGTAGTGCTTTGGGTTTCTGTTCTTCTGTTGGAAACTTGTTTCTGTGCTGTACAATGTGATATATCACTTTTCAGTTTTCATGTTGTAATAATTGAACGGGCGACACGTATGTCATTTAGTTTACAAAGTTGTGCTTTGCCGTTCTATTCTTTCGAAGGACCCTTGTTTCTGTGCTGTACAATGCGAGAGAACACTTTTCAGTTTTCCTGTATTCCTAAATGAGCGAGCGACACACATGTGATTCCATTTAAAAGTAGGGCTTTGCTTTTCTTTGGAAACTTGTTCCTGTGCTGTACAGTGCGATATATCACTTTTCAGTTTTCCTGTATTCCTAATTGAGCGAGTGACACACATGTGATATAGTTTACAAAGTAGTGGTTTACATTCACGTTCTTTCGTTGGAAACTTGTTCCTGTTAGGAACAAGTTAGGGTTAGGATTAGTGTTAGGGTTAGGGTTAGGGCTAGGGTTAGGTCAGGGCTGGGTAAGGGATGGGTTAGGGTTAGGGTTAGGGTTAGGGTTAGGTGTTACGGTTTGGGTTACGGTTAGGGTTAGGGTTAGGGTTAGGGTTAGTGTTAGGGTTAAATCAGGGCTGGGTAAGGGATGAGTTAGGGTTAGGGTTAGGGTTAGGGTTAGGTTTAGGTGTTACAGTTTGGGTTACGGTTAGGGTTAGGATTAGGGTTAGGGCTAGGGTTAGGTCAGGACTGGGTAAGGAATGGTTTAGGGTTAGGATTGGCTTAGGGTTAGGGTTAGGGTTAGGGTTAGGGCTAGGTTTAGGTCCGGGCTGGGTAAGGGATGGGTTAGGGTTAGGGTTAGGTTTAGTGTTAGGGTTAGGGTTAGTGTTAGGGTTAAGTCAGGGCTGGGTAAGGGATGAGTAAGGGTTAGGGTTAGGGTTAGCGTTAGGGTTAGGGTTAGGTGTTACAGTTTGGGTTACGGTTAGGGTTAGGATTAGGGTTAGGGCTAGGGTTAGGTCAGGACTGGGTAAGGAATGGGTTAGGGTTAGGATTGGCTTAGGGTTAGGGTTAGGGTTAGGGTTAGGGTTAGGGCTAGGTTTAGGTCCGGGCTGGGTAAGGGATGGGTTAGGGTTAGGGTTAGGTTTAGGGTTAGGGTTAGGGTTAGTGTTAGGGTTAGGGTTAGGGTTAGGGGGTTAGGGTTAGGGTTAGGGTTAGGGTTAGGGTTATATCACTTTTCAGTTTTCCTGTTATAATAATTTAACAGGCAACACATATGTGAATTAGTTTACAATGTTGTGCTTTGCGTCTCTGTTCTTTAAATGGAAACTTGTTTCTCTGCCTTACAGTGCGAGATAACACTTTTAAGTTTTCCTGTATTCCTAATTGAGCGAGCGACACAGAGGTGATTCCGTTTAAAAATAGTGCTTTGCTATTCTGTTCTTTCATTTGAAACTTGTTCCTGTTCTGTACAGTGAGATATATCACTTTTCAGTTTTCCTGTATTCCTAATGGAGTGAGCGACACACATGTGAATTAGTTTACAAAGTAGTGCTTTGCTTTTCTATTCTTTCGTTGTAAATTTGTTCCTGTGCTGTACAGTGCGTTATATCACATTTCAGTTTTCGTGTTTTAATAATCGAACAGGCGACACATATGTGAATTAGTTTACAATGAAATGTTTTGCTTTTCTGTTCTTTCGTTGTAAAATTGTTCCTGTGTTTTACAGTGCATTATATCACTTTTCAGTTTTCCTGATATAATAATTGAACAGGCGACACGTATGGGAATTAGTTTACAAAGTTGTGCTTTGCTTTTCTGTTCTTTCGTTGGAAACTTGTTCCTGTGCTGTATAGTGAGTTATATCACTTTTCAGTTTTCCTGTTGCAATAATTGAACAGGCGACACGTATGTGATTTAGTTTACAAAATTGTGCTTTGCTTTTCTGTTCTTTCGTTGGAAACTTGTTCCTGTGCTGTACAATGCGTTATATCACTGTTCAGTTTTCCTGTTATAATAATTGAACGGGCGACACGTATGTGATTTAGTTTACAAAGTTGTGCTTTGCGTTTCTGTTCTTTTGATGGAAAATTGTTTCTGTGCCATACAGTGCGAGATAACACTTTTCAATTTTCCAGTATTCCTAAATGAGCGAGCGACACACATGTGATTTAGTTTACAAAGTAGTGCTTTGGGTTTCTGTTCTTCTGTTGGAAACTTTTTTTGTGCTGTACAGTGTGATATATCACTTTTCAGTTTTCCTGTTGTAATAATTGAACGGGCGACACGTATGTGATTTTGTTTACAAAGTTGTGCTTTGCCGTTCTGTTCTTTCGAAGGACCCTTGTTTCTGTGCCGTACAATGCGAGAGAACACTTTTCAGATTTCCTGTATTCCTAAATGAGCAAGCGACACACATGTGATTCCATTTAAAAGTAGGGCTTTGCTTTTCTTTGGAAAATTGTTCCTGTGCTGTACAGTGCGATATATCACTTTTCAGTTTTCCTGTATTCCTAATTGAGCGAGTGACACACATGTGATATAGTTTACAAAGTAGTGGTTTACCTTCACGTTCTTTCGTTGGAAACTTGTTCCTCAAGTTAGGGTTAGGATTAGGGTTAGGGTTAGGGTTAGGGTTAGGGCTAGGGTTAGGTCAGGGCTGGGTAAGGGATGGGTTAGAGTTAGGGTAGGGTTAGGGTTAGTTTTAGGGTTATATCACTTTTCAATTTTCCTGTTATAATAATTGAACAGGCGACACAAATGTGAATTAGTTTACAAAGTTGTGCTTTGCGTATCTGTTCTTTCGATGGAAACTTGTTTCTTTGCCTTACAGTGCGAGATAACACTTTTAAGTTTTCCTGTATTCCTAATTGAGCGAGCGACACACAGGTGATTCCCTTTAAAAGTAGTGCTTTGCTATTCTGTTCTTTCATTTGAAACTTCGTCCTGTGCTGTTCAGTGAGATATATCACTTTTCAGTTTTCCTGTATTCCTAATGGAGTCAGCGACACACATGTGAATTAGTTTACAAAGTAGTGCTTTGCTTTTCTGTTCTTTCGTTGTAAATTTGTTCCTGGGCTGTACAGTGCGTTATATCACTTTTCAGTTTTCCTGTTATAATAATCGAACAGGCGACACATATGGGAATTAGTTTACAAAGTAATGTTTTGCTTTTCTGTTCTTTCGTTGTAAAATTGTTCCTGTGTTTTACAGTGCGTTATATCACTTTTCAGTTTTCCTGTTATAATAATTGAACAGGCGACACGTATGGGAATTAGTTTACAAAGTTATGCTTTGCTTTTCTGTTCTTTCATTGGAAACTTGTTCCTGTGCTGTACAGTGCATTATATCACTTTACACTTTTCCTGTTATAATAATTGAACAGGCGACACGTATGTGAATTAGTTTACAAAGTCGTGCTTTGCTTTTCTGTTCTTTCGTTGGAAACTTGTTCCAGTGCTGTACAGTGCGTTATATCACTTTTCAGTTTTCCTGTTATAATAATTGAACAGGCGACACGTATGTCATTTAATTTACAAAGTTGTGCTTTGTTTTTCTGTTCTTTCATTGGAAACTTGTTCCGGTGCTGTACAATGCGTTATATCACTATTCAGTTTTCCTGTTATAATAATTGAACGGGCGACACGTATGTGATTTAGTTTACAAGTTGTGCTTTGCGTTTCTGTTCTTTCGATGGAAACTTGTTTCTCTGCCATACAGTGCGAGATAACACTTTTCAGTTTTCCAGTATTCCGAAATGAGCGAGCGACACATATGTGATTTAGTTTACAAAGTAGTGCTTTGGGTTTCTGTTCTTCTGTTGGAAACTTGTTTCTGTGCTGTACAGTGTGATATATCACTTTTCAGTTTTCCTGTTATAATAATTGAACAGGCGACACGTATGTGAATTAGTTTACAAAGTTGTGCTTTGCTTTTCTGTTCTTTCGTTGGAAACTTGTTCCTGTGCTGTACGGTGCGTTATATCACTTTTCAGTTTTCCTGTATTCCTAATTGAGCGAGTGACACACATGTGATATAGTTTACAAAGTAGTGGTTTACATTCACGTTCTTTCGTTGGAAACTTGTTCCTCAAGTTAGGGTTAGGATTAGGGTTAGGGTTAGGGTTAGGGCTAGGGTTAGGTCAGGGCTGGGTAAGGGATGGGTTAGGGTTAGGGTTAGGGTTAGGGTTAGGTGTTACGGTTTGGGTTACGGTTAGGGTTAGGGTTAGGGTTAGGGTTAGGGTTAATGTTAGGTTTAGGTCAGGGCTGGGTAAGGGATGGGTTAGGGTTACGGTTAGGGTTAGGGTTAGGGTTAGGTGTTACGGTTTGGGTTACGGTTAGGGTTAGCGTTAGGGTTAGGGTTAGTGTTAGGGTTAGGTTTAGGGTTATGGTTAGGGCTAGGGTTAGGTCCGGGCTGGGTAAGGGATGGGTTAGGGTTAGGGTTAGGGTTAGGGTTAGGGTTAAGGTTAGGGTTAGGTGTTACGGTTAGGGTTACGGTTATGGTTAGGGTTAGGGTTAGTGTTAGGGTTAGGGTTAGCGTTAGGGGGTTAAGGTTAGGGTTAGGGTTAGGGTTAGGTTTAAGGTTATATCACTTTTCAGTTTTCCTGTTATAATAATTGAACAGGCGACACATATGTGAATTAGTTTGCAAAGTTGTGCTTTGCCTATCTGTTCTTTCGATGGAAACTTGTTTCTTTGCCTTACAGTGCGAGATAACACTTTTAAGTTTTCCTGTATTCCTAATTGAGCGAGCAACACACAGGTGATTCCGTTTAAAAGTAGTGCTTTGCTATTCTGTTCTTTCATTTGAAACTTGGTCCTGTTCTGTACAGTGAGATATATCACTTTTCAGTTTTTTTGTATTCCTAATGGAGTGAGCGACACACATGTGAATTAGTTTACAAAGTAGTGCTTTGCTTTTCTGTTCTTTCGTTGTAAATTTGTTCCTGTGCTGTACAGTGCGTTATATCACTTTTCAGTTTTCCTGTTATAATAATCGAACAGGCGACACATATGTGAATTAGTTTACAAAGTAATGTTTTGCTTTTCTGTTCTTTCATTGTAAAATTGTTCCTGTGTTTTACAGTGTGTTATATCACTTTTCAGTTTTCCTGTTATAATAATTGAACAGGCGACACGTATGGGAATTAGTTTACAATGTTGTGCTTTGCTTTTCTGTTCTTTCGTTGGAAACTTGTTCCTGTGCTGTACAGTGCATTATATCACTTTACAGTTTTCCTGTTATAATAATTGAACAGGCGACACGTATGGGAATTAGTTTACAAAGTTGTGCTTTGCTTTTCTGTTCTTTCGTTGGAAACTTGTTCCTATGCTGTACAGTGCGTTATATCACTTGTCAGTTTTCCTGTTATAATAATTGAACAGGCGACACCTATGTGAATTAGTTTACAAAGTTGTGCTTTGTTTTTCAGTTCTTTCGTTGGAAACTTGTTCCTGTGCTGTACAATGCGTTATATCACTGTTCAGTTTTCCTGTTATAATAATTGAACGGGCGACACGTATGTGATTTAGTTTACAAAGTTGTGCTTTGCGTTTCTGTTCTTTCGATGGAAACTTGTTTCTGTGCCATACAGTGCGAGATAACACTTTTCAGTTTTCCAGTATTCCTAAATGAGCGAGCGACACACATGTGATTTACTTTACAAAGTAGTGCTTTGGGTTTCTGTTCTTCTGTTGGAAACTTGTTTCTGTGCTGTACAGTGTGATATATCACTTTTCAGTTTTCCTGTTGTCATAATTGAACGGGCGACACGTATGTCATTTAGTTTACAAAGTTGTGCTTTGCCGTTCTGTTCGTTCGAAGGACCCTTGTTTCTGTGCCGTACAATGCGAGAGAACACTTTTCAGTTTTCCTGTATTCCTAAATGAGCGAGCGACACACATGTCATTCCATTTAAAAGTAGGGCTTTGCTTTTCCTTGGAAACTTGTTCCTGTGCTGTACAGTGCGATATATCACTTTTCAGTTTTCCTGTATTCCTAATTGAGCGAGTGACACACATGTGATATAGTTTACAAAGTAGTGGTTTACATTCACGTTCTTTCGTTGGAAACTTGTTCCTCAAGTTAGGGTTAGGATTAGGGTTAGGGTTAGGGTTAGGGCTAGGGTTAGGTCAGGGCTGGGTAAGGGATGGGTTAGGGTTAGGGTTAGGGTTAGGGTTAGGTGTTACGGTTTGGGTTACGGTTAGGGTTAGGGTTAGGGTTAGGGTTAGTGTTAGGTTTAGGTCAGGGCTGGGTAAGGGATGGGTTAGGGTTACGGTTAGGGTTAGGGTTAGGGTTAGGTGTTACGTTTTGGGTTACGGTTAGGGTTAGGGTTAGGGTTAGGGTTAGTGTTAGGGTTAGGTTTAGGGTTATGGTTAGGGCTAGGGTTAGGTCCGGGCTGGGTAAGGGATGGGTTAGTGTTAGGGTTAGGGTTAGGGTTAAGGTTAGGGTTAGGTGTTACGGTTAGGGTTAGGGTTAGGGTTAGGGTTAGGGTTAGGGTTAGGATTAGCGTTAGGGGGTTAGGGTTAGAGTTAGGGTTAGGGTTAGGTTTAAGGTTATATCACTTTTCAGTTTTCCTGTTATAATAATTGAACAGGCGACACATATGTGAATAAGTTTACAAAGTTGTGCTTTGCCTATCTGTTCTTTCGATGGAAATTTGTTTCTTTGCCTTACAGTGCGAGATAACACTTTTAAGTTTTCCTGTATTCCTAATTGAGCGAGCGACACACAGGTGATTCCGTTTAAAAGTAGTGCTTTCCTATTCTGTTCGTTCATTTGAAACTTGGTCCTGTTCTGTACAGTGAGATATATCACTTTTCAGTTTTCCTGTATTCCTAATGGAGTGAGCGACACAAATGTGAATTAGTTTACAAAGTAGGGCTTTGCTTTTCTGTTCTTTCGTTGTAAATTTGTTCCTGTGCTGTACAGTGCGTTATATCACCTTTCCGTTTTCCTGTTATAATAATCGAACAGGCGACACGTATGTGAATTAGTTTACAAAGTAATGTTTTGCTTTTCTGTTCTTTCATTGTAAAATTGTTACTGTGTTTTACAGTGCGTTATATCACTTTTCAGTTTTCCTGTTATAATAATTAAACAGGCGACACGTATGTGAATTAGTTTACAAAGTTGTGCTTTACTTTTCTGTTCTTTCGTTGGAAACTTGTTCCTGTGCTGTACAGTGTGTTATATCACTTTTCAGTTTTCCTGTTATAATAATTGAACAGGCGACACGTATGTGAATTAGTTTACAAAGTTGTGCTTTATTTTTCTGTTCTTTCGTTGGAAACTTGTTCCTGTGCTGTACAATGCGTTATATCACTGTTCAGTTTTCCTGTTATAATAATTGAACGGGCGACACGTATGTGATTTAGTTTACAAAGTTGTGCTTTGCGTTTCTGTTCTTTCGATGGAAACTTGTTTCTGTGCCATACAGTGCGAGATAACACTTTTCAGTTTTCCTCTATTCCTAAATGAGCGAGCGACACACATGTGATTCCATTTAAAAGTAGGGCTTTGCTTTTCTTTGGAAACTTGTTACTGTGCTGTACAGTGCGATATATCACTTTTCAGTTTTCATGTATTCCTAATTGTGCGAGTGACACACATGTGATATAGTTTACAAAGTAGTGGTTTACATTCACGTTCTTTCGTTGGAAACTTGTTCCTGTTAGGAACAAGTTAGGGTTAGGATTAGGGTTAGGGTTAGGGTTAGGGTTAGGGCTAGGGTTAGGTCAGGGCTGGGTAAGGGATGGGTTAGGATTAGGGTTAGGGTTAGGGTTAGGGTTAGGGTTAGGTGTTACGGTTTGGGTTATGGTTAGGGTTAGGGTTAAGGTTAGGGTTAGTGTTAGGGTTAAGTCAGCGCTGGGTAAGGGATGAGTTAGGGTTAGGGTTAGGGTTAGGGTTAGGGCTAGGTTTAGGTCAGGACTGGGTAAGGAATGGGTTAGGGTTAGGGTTAGGGTTAGGGTTAGGGTTAGGGCTAGGTTTAGGTCCGGGCTGGGTAAGGGATGGGTTAGGGTTAGGGTTAGGTTTAGTGTTAGGGTTAGGGTTAGTGTTAGGGTTAGGGTTAGGGTTAGGGTTAGGGTTATATCACTTTTCAGTTTTCCTGTTATAATAATCGAACACATATGTGAATTAGTTTACAAAGTAATGCTTTGCTTTTCTGTTCTTTCATTGTAAAATTGTTCCTGTGTTTTACAGTGCGTTATATCACTTTTCAGTTTTCCTGTTATAATAATTGAACAGGGAACACGTATGGGAATTAGTTTACAAAGTTGTGCTTTGTTTTTCTGTTCTTTCGTTGGAAACTTGTTCCTGTGCTGTACAGTGCGATATATCACTTTTCAGTTTTCCTGTATTCCTAATTGTGCGAGTGACACACATGTGATATAGTTTACAAAGTAGTGGTTTACATTCACGTTCTTTCGTTGGAAACTTGTTCCTGTTAGGAACAAGTTAGGGTTAGGATTAGGGTTAGGGTTAGGGTTAGGGCTAGGGTTAGGTCAGGGCTGGGTAAGGGATGGGTTAGGATTAGGGTTAGGGTTAGGGTTAGGATTAGGGTTAGGTGTTACGGTTTGGGTTATGGTTAGGGTTAGGGTTAAGGTTAGGTTTAGTGTTAGGGTTAAGTCAGGGCTGGGTAAGGGATGAGTTAGGGTTAGGGTTAGGGTTAGGGTTAGGGCTAGGGTTAGGTCAGGACTGGGTAAGGAATGGGTTAGGGTTAGGGTTAGGGTTAGGTTTAGTGTTAGGGTTAGGGTTAGTGTTAGGGTTAGGGTTAGGGTTAGGGTTATATCACCTTTCAGTTTTCCTGTTATAATAATCGAACACATATGTGAATTAGTTTACAAAGTAATGTTTTGCTTTTCTGTTCTTTCATTGTAAAATTGTTCCTGTGTTTTACAGTGCGTTATATCACGTTTCAGTTTTCCTGTTATAATAATTGAACAGGGAACACGTATGGGAATTAGTTTACAAAGTTGTGCTTTGTTTTTCTGTTCTTTCGTTGGAAACTTGTTCCTGTGCTGTACAGTGCATTATATCACTTTACAGTTTTCCTGTTATAATAATTGAACAGGCGACACGTATGTGAATTAGTTTACAAAGTGGTGCTTTGCTTTTCTGTTCTTTCGTTGGAAACTTGTTCCTGTGCTGTACAGTGCGTTATATCACTTTTCAGTTTTCCTGTTATAATAATTGAACAGGCGACACGTATGTGAATTAGTTTACACAGTTGTGCTTTGCTTTTCTATTCTTTCGTTGGAAACTTGTTCCTGTGCTGTACAGTGTGTTATATCACTTTTCAGTTTTCCTGTTATAATAATTGAACAGGCGACACGTATGTGAATTAGTTTACAAAGTTGTGCTTTGTTTTTCAGTTCTTTCGTTGGAAACTTGTTCCTGTGCTGTACAATGCGTTATATCACTGTTCAGTTTTCTTGTTATAATAATTCAACGGGCGACACGTATGTGATTTAGTTTACAAAGTTGTGCTTTGCGTTTCTGTTCTTTCGATGGAAACTTGTTTCTGTGCCATACAGTGCGAGATAAAACTTTTCAGTTTTCCAGTATTCCTAAATGAGCGAGCGACACACATGTGATTTAGTTTACAAAGTAGTGCTTTGGGTTTCTGTTCTTCTGTTGGAAACTTGTTTCTGTGCTGTACAGTGTGATATATCAGTTTTCAGTTTTCCTGTTGTCATAATTGAACGGGCGACACGTATGTCATTTAGTTTACAAAGTTGTGCTTTGCCGTTCTGTTCGTTCGAAGGACCCTTGTTTCTGTGCCGTACAATGCGAGAGAACACTTTTCAGTTTTCCTGTATTCCTAAATGAGCGAGCGACACACATGTGATTCCATTTAAAAGTAGGGCTTTGCTTTTCTTTGGAAACTTGTTCCTCTGCTGTACAGTGCGATATATCACTTTTCAGTTTTCCTCTATTCCTAATTGAGCGAGTGACACACATGTGATATAGTTTACAAAGTAGTGGTTTACATTCACGTTCTTTCATTGGAAACTTGTTCCTCAAGTTAGGGTTAGGATTAGGGTTAGGATTAGGGTTAGGACTAGGGTTAGGTCAGGGCTGGGTAAGGGATGGGTTAGGGTTAGGGTTAGTGTTAGGGTTAGGGTTAGTGTTAGGGTTAGGTGTTACGGTTTGGGTTACGGTTAGGGTTAGGGTTAGGGTTAGGGTTAGTGTTAGGTTTAGGTCAGGGCTGGGTAAGGGATGGGTTAGGGTTACGGTTAGGGTTAGCGTTAGGGTTAGGTGTTACGGTTTGGGTTACGGTTAGGGTTAGGGTTAGGGTTAGCGTTAGGGTTAGGTGTTACGGTTTGGGTTACGGTTAGGGTTAGGGTTAGGGTTAAGGTTAGGGTTAGGTGTTACGGTTAGTGTTAGGGTTAGGGTTAGGGTTAGGGTTAGTGTTAGGGTTAGGATTAGCGTTAGGAGGTTAGGGTTAGGGTTAGGGTTAGGGTTAGGTTTAAGGTTATATCACTTTTCAGTTTTCCTGTTATAATAATTGAACAGGAAACACATATGTGAATTAGTTTACAAAGTTGTGCTTTGCCTATCTGTTCTTTCGATGGAAACTTGTTTCTTTGCCTTACAGTGCGAGATAACACTTTTAAGTTTTCCTGTATTCCTAATTGAGCGAGCGACAAACAGGTGATTTCGTTTAAAAGTAGTGCTTTCCTATTCTGTTCGTTCATTTGAAACTTGGTCCTGTTCTGTACAGTGAGATATATCACTTTTCAGTTTTCCTGTATTCCTAATGGAGTGAGCGACACACATGTGAATTAGTTTACAAAGTAGTGCTTTGCTTTTCGGTTCTTTCGTTGTAAATTTGTTCCTGTGCTGTACAGTGCGTTATATCACTTTTCAGTTTTCCTGTTATAATAATCAAACAGGCGACACGTATGTGAATTAGTTTACAAAGTAATGTTTTGCTTTTCTGTTCTTTCATTGTAAAATTGTTCCTGTATTTTACAGTGCGTTATATCGCTTTTCAGTTTTCCTGTTATAATAATTGAACAGGCCACACGTATGGGAATTAGTTTACAAAGTTGTGCTTTGCTTTTCTGTTCTTTCGTTGGAAACTTGTTCCTGTGCTGTACAGTGCATTATATCACTTTACAGTTTTCCTGTTATAATAATTGAACAGGCGACACGTATGTGAATTAGTTTACAAAGTTGTGCTTTACTTTTCTGTTCTTTCGTTGGAAACTTGTTCCTGTGCTCTACAGTGTGTTATATCACTTTTCAGTTTTCCTGTTATAATAATTGAACAGGCGACACGTATGTGAATTAGTTTACAAAGTTGTGCTTTGTTTTTCTGTTCTTTCGTTGGAAACTTGTTCCTGTGCTGTACAATGCGTTATATCACTGTTCAGTTTTCCTGTTATAATAATTGAACGGGCGACACGTATGTGATTTAGTTTACAAAGTTGTGCTTTGCGTTTCTGTTCTTTCGATGGAAACTTGTTTCTGTGCCATACAGTGCGAGATATCACTTTTCAGTTTTCCTGTATTCCTAATGCAGTGAGCGACACACATGTGAATTAGTTTACAAAGTAGTGCTTTGCTTTTCTGTTCTTTCGTTGTAAATTTGTTACTGTGCTGTACAGTGCGTTATATCACTTTTCAGTTTTCCTGTTATAATAATCGAACAGGCGACACGTATGTGAATTATTTTACAAAGTAATGTTTTGCTTTTCTGTTCTTTCGTTGTAAAATTGTTCCTGTGTTTTACAGTGCGTTATATCACTTTTCAGTTTTCCTGTTATAATAATTGAACAGGCGACACGTATGGGAATTAGTTTACAAAGTTGTGCTTTGCTTTTCTGTTCTTTCGTTGGAAACTTGTTCCTGTGCTGTACAGTGCATTATATCACTTTACAGTTTTCCTGTAATAATAATTATACGGGCGACAATTATGTGATTTAGTTTACAAAGTTGTGCTTTGCTTTTCTGTTCTTTCGTTGGAAACTTGTTCCTGTGCTGTACAGTGCGTTATATCACTTTTCAGTTTTCCTGTTATAATAATTGAAGAGGCGACACGTATGTGAATTAGTTTACAAAGTTGTGCTTTGTTTTTCTGTTCTGTCGTTGGAAACTTGTTCCTGTGCTGTACAATGCGTTATATCACTTTTCAGTTTTCCTGTTATAATAATTGAACGGGCGACAGGTATGTGATTTAGTTTACAAAGTTGTGCTTTGTGTTTCTGTTCTTTCCATGGAAACTTGTTTCTGTGCCATACAGTGCGAGATAACACTTTTCAGTTTTCCATTATTCCTAAATGGGCAAGCGACACACATTTGATTTAGTTTACAAAGTAGTGCTTTGGGCTTCTGTTCTTCTGTTGGAAACTTGTTTCTGTGCTGTACAGTGTGATATAACACTTTTCAGTTTTCCTGTTGTAATAATTGAACGGGCGACACGTATGTGATTTAGTTTACAAAGTTGTGCTTTGCGTTTCTGTTCTTTCGATTGAAACTTGTTTCTGTGCCATACAGTGCGAGATAACACTTTTCAGTTTTCCAGTATTCCTAAATGAGCGAGCGACACACATGTGATTTAGTTTACAAAGTTGTGCTTTGCTTTTCTGTTCTTTCCTTGGAAACTTGTTCCTGTGCTGTACAGTGCGTTATATCACTTTTCAGTTTTCCTGTTATAATAATTGAACAGGCGACACGTATGTGAATTAGTTTACAAAGTTGTGCTTTGTTTTTCTGTTCTTTCGTTGGAAACTTGTTCCTGTGCTGTACAATGCGTTATATCACTTTTCATTTTTCCTGTTATAATAATTGAACGGGCGACACGTTCAATTTAGTTTACAAAATTGTGCTTTGCGTTTCTGTTCTTTCGATGGAAACTTGTTTCTGTGCCATACAGTGCGAGATAACACTTTTCAGTTTTCCAGTATTCCTAAATGAGCGAGCGAAACACATGTGATTCCATTTAAAAGTAGGGCTTTGCTTTTCTTTGGAAACTTGTTACTGTGCTGTACAGTGCGATATATCACTTTTCAGTTTTCCTGTATTCCTAATTGAGCGAGTGACACACATGTGATATAGTTTACAAAGGAGTGGTTTACATTCACGTTCTTTAGTTGGAAACTTGTTCCTCAACTTAGGGTTAGGATTAGGGTAAGGGTTAGGGTTAGGGCTAGGGTTAGGTCAGGGCTGGGTAAGGGATGGGTTAGGGTTAGGGTTAGGGTTAGGGTTAGGGTTATATCACTTTTCAGTTTTCCTGTTATAATAATTGAACAGGCGACACATATGTGAATTAGTTTACAAAGTTGTGCTTTGCGTATCTGTTCTTTCGATGGATACTTGTTTCTTTGCCTTACAGTGCGAGATAACACTTTTAAGTTTTCCTGTATTCCTAATTGAGAGAGCGACACACAGGTGATTCCGTTTAAAAGTAGTGCTTTGGTATTCTGTTCTTTCATTTGAAACTTGGTCCTGTTCTGTACAGTGAGATATATCACTTTTCAGTTTTCCTGTATTCCTAATGCAGTGAGCGACACACATGTGAATTAGTTTACAAAGTAGTGCTTTGCTTTTCTGTTCTTTCGTTGTAAATTTGTTCCTGTGCTATACAGTGCTTTTTATCACTTTTCAGTTTTCCTGTTATAATAATCGAACAGGCGACACGTATGGGAATTAGTTTACAAAGTAATGTTTTGCTTTTCTATTCTTTCGTTGGAAACTTGTTCCTGTGGTGTACAGTGCATTATATCACTTTACAGTTTTCCTGTTATAATAATTGAACAGGCGACACGTATGGGAATTAGTTTACAAAGTTGTGCTTTGCTTTTCTGTTCTTTCGTTGGAAACTTGTTCCTTTGCTGCACAGTGTGTTATATCACTTTTCAGTTTTCCTGTTATAATAATTGAACAGGCGACACGTATGTGAATTAGTTTACAAAGTTGTGCTTTGTTTTTCTGTTCTTTCGTTGGAAACTTGTTCCTGTGCTGTACAATGCGTTATATCACTGTTCAGTTTTCCTGTTATAATAATTGAACGGGCGACACGTATGTGATTTAGTTTACAAAGTTGTGCTTTGCTTTTCTGTTCTTTCGATGGAAACTTGTTTCTGTGCCATACAGTGCGAGATATCACTTTTCAGTTTTCCTGTATTACTAAATGAGCACGCGACACACATGTGATTCCATTTAAAAGTAGGGCTTTGCTTTTCTTTGGAAACTTGTTACTGTGCTGTACAGTGCGATATATCAATTTTCAGTTTCCCTGTATTCCTAATTGAGCGAGTGACACACATGTGATATAGTTTACAAAGTAGTGGTTTACATTCACGTTCTTTCGTTCGAAACTTGTTCCTGTTAGGAACAAGTTAGGGTTAGGATTAGGGTTAGGGTTAGGGTTAGGGCTAGGGTTAGGTCAGGGCTGGGTAAGGGATGGGTTAGGGTTAGGGTTAGGGTTAGGGTTAGGGTTAGGTGTTAAGGTTTGGGTTACGGTTAGGGTTAGGGTTAGGGTTAGGGTTAGTGTTAGGGTTAAGTCAGGGCTGGGTAAGGGATGAGTTAGGGTTAGGGTTAGGGTTAGGGTTAGGTGTTACAGTGTGGGTTACGGTTAGGGTTAGGGTTATGGTTAGGGCTAGGGTTAGGTCAGGACTGGGTAAGGAATGGGTTAGGGTTAGGGTTAGGGTTAGGGTTAGGGTTAGGGTTAGGGCTAGGTTTAGGTCATGGCTGGGTAAGGGATGGGTTAGGGTTAGGGTTAGGTTTATGGTTAGGGGGTTAGGGTTAGGGTTAGGGTTAGGGTTAGGGTTAGGGGGTTAGGGTTAGGGTTAGGGTTAGGGTTAGGGTTATATCACTTTTCAGTTTTCCTGTTTTAATTATCGAACACATATGTGAATTAGTTTACAAAGTAATGTTTTGCTTTTCTGTTCTTTCATTGTAAATTTGTTCCTGTGTTTTATAGTGCGTTATATCACTTTTCAGTTTCCCTGTTATAATAATTGAACAGGCGACACGTATGGGAATTAGTTTACAAAGTTGTGCTTTGTTTTTCTGTTCTTTCATTGGAAACTTGTTCCTGTGCTGTACAGTGCATTATATCACTTTAGAGTTTTCCTGTTATAATAATTGAAAAGGCGACACGTATGTGAATTAGTTTACAAAGTTGTGCTTTGCTTTTCTGTTCTTTCATTGGAAACTTGTTCCTGTGCTGTACAGTGCGTTATATCACTTTTCAGTTTTCCTGTTATAATAATTGAACAGGCAACACGTATGTGAATTAGTTTACAAACTTGTGCTTTGCCGTTCTGTTCTTTCGAAGGACCCTTGTTTCTGTGCCTTACAATGCGAGAGAACACTTTTCAGTTTTCCTGTATTCCTAAATGAGCGAGCGACACACATGTGATTCCATTTAAAAGTAGGGCTTTGCTTTTCTTTGGAAAATTGTTCCTGTGCTGTACAGTGCGATATATCACTTTTCAGTTTTCCTGTATTCCTAATTGAGCGAGTGACACACACGTGATATAGTTTACAAAGTAGTGGTTTACATTCACGTTCTTTCGTTGGAAACTTGTTCCTCATGTTAGGGTTAGGATTAGGGTTAGGGTTAGGGTTAGGGCTAGGGTTAGGTCAGGGCTGGGTAAGGGATGGGTTAGGGTTAGGGTTAGGGTTAGGGTTAAGGTTAGGGTTAGGTGTTACGGTTAGGGTTAGGGTTAGGGTTAGGGTTAGGGTTAGTGTTAGGGTTAGGGTTAGCGTTAGGGGGTTAGGGTTAGGGTTAGGTTTAAGGTTATATCACTTTTCAGTTTTCCTGTTATAATAATTGAACAGGCGACACATATGTGAATTAGTTTACAAAGTTGTGCTTTGCCTTTCTGTTCTTTCGATGGAAACTTGTTTCTTTGCCTTACACTGCGAGATAACACTTTTAAGTTTTGCTGTATTCCTAATTGAGCTAGCGACACACAGGTGATTCCGTTTAAAAGTAGTGCATTGCTATTCTGTTCTTTCATTTGAAACTTGGTCCTGTTCTGTACAGTGAGATATATCACTTTTCAGTTATCCTGTATTCCTAATGGAGTGAGCGACACACATGTGAATTAGTTTACAAAGTAGTGCATTGCTTTTCTGTTCTTTCGTTGTAAATTTGTTCCTGTGCTGTACAGTGCGTTATATCACTTTTCAGTTTTCCTGTTATAATAATCGAACAGGCGACACATATGTGAATTAGTTTACAAAGTAATGTTTTGTTTTTCTTTTCTTTCATTGTAAAATTGTTCCTGTGTTTTACAGAGCATTATATCACTTTTCAGTTTTCCTGTTATAATAATTGAACAGGCGACACATATGGGAATTAGTTTACAAAGTTGTGCTTTGCTTTTCTGTTCTTTCGTTGGAAACTTGTTCCTGTGCTGTACAATGCGTTATATCACTGTTCAGTTTTCCTGTTATAATAATTGAACGGGTGACACTTATGTGATTTAGTTTACAAAGTTGTGCTTTGCGTTTCTGTTCTTTCGATGGAAACTTGTTTCTGTGCCATACAGTGCGAGATAACACTTTTCAGTTTTCCAGTATTCCTAAATGAGCGAGCGACACACATGTGATTTAGTTTACAAAGTAGTGCTTTGGGTTTCTGTTCTTCTGTTGGAAACTTGTTTCTGTGCTGTACAGTGTGATATATCACTTTTCAGTTTTCCTGTTGTCATAATTGAACGGGCGACACGTATGTCATTTAGTTTACAAAGTTGTGCTTTGCCGTTCTGTTCATTCGAAGGACCCTTGTTTCTGTGCCGTACAATGCGAGAGAACACTTTTCAGTTTTCCTGTATTCCTAAATGAGCGAGCGACACACATGTGATTCCATTTAAAAGTAGGGCTTTGCTTTTCTTTGGAAACTTGTTCCTGTGCTGTACAGTGCGATATATCACTTTTCAGTTTTCCTGTATTCCTAATTGAGCGAGTGACACACATGTGATATAGTTTACAAAGTAGTGGTTTACATTCACGTTCTTTCGTTGGAAACTTGTTCCTCAAGTTAGGGTTATGATTAGGGTTAGGGTTAGGGTTAGGGCTAGGGTTAGGTCAGGGCTGGGTAAGGGATGGGTTAGGGTTAGGGTTAGGGTTAGGGTTAGGTGTTACGGTTTGGGTTACGGTTAGGGTTAGGGTTAGGGTTAGGGTTAGGGTTAATGTTAGGTTTAGGTCAGGGCTGGGTAAGGGTTGGGTTAGGGTTACGGTTAGGGTTAGGGTTAGGGTTAGGTGTTACGGTTTGGGTTACGGTTAGGGTTAGCGTTAGGGTTAGGGTTAGTGTTAGGGTTAGGTTTAGGGTTATGGTTAGGGCTAGGGTTAGGTCCGGGCTGGGTAAGGGATGGGTTAGGGTTAGGGTTAGGGTTAGGGTTAGGGTTAAGGTTAGGGTTAGGTGTTGCGGTTAGGGTTAGGGTTATGGTTAGGGTTAGGGTTAGTGTTAGGGTTAGGGTTAGCGTTAGGGGGTTAGGGTTAGGGTTAGGGTTAGGGTTAGGTTTAAGGTTATATCACTTTTCAATTTTCCTGTTATAATAATTGAACAGGCGACACATATGTGAATTAGTTTGCAAAGTTGTGCTTTGCCTATCTGTTCTTTCGATGGAAACTTGTTTCTTTGCCTTACAGTGCGAGATAACACTTTTAAGTTTTCCTGTATTCCTAATTGAGCGAGCAACACACAGGTGATTCCGTTTAAAAGTAGTGCTTTGCTATTCTGTTCTTTCATTTGAAACTTGGTCCTGTTCTGTACAGTGAGATATATCACTTTTCAGTTTTCCTGTATTCCTAATGGAGTGAGCGACACACATGTGAATTAGTTTACAAAGTAGTGCTTTGCTTTTCTGTTCTTTCGTTGTAAATTTGTTCCTGTGCTGTACAGTGCGTTATATCACTTTTCAGTTTTCCTGTTATAATAATCGAACAGGCGACACATATGTGAATTAGTTTACAAAGTAATGTTTTGCTTTTCTGTTCTTTCATTGTAAAATTGTTCCTGTGTTTTACAGTGTGTTATATCACTTTTCAGTTTTCCTGTTATAATAATTGAACAGGCGACACGTATGGGAATTAGTTTACAATGTTGTGCTTTGCTTTTCTGTTCTTTCGTTGGAAACTTGTTCCTGTGCTGTACAGTGCATTATATCACTTTACAGTTTTCCTGTTATAATAATTGAACAGGCGACACGTATGGGAATTAGTTTACAAAGTTGTGCTTTGCTTTTCTGTTCTTTCGTTGGAAACTTGTTCCTATGCTGTACAGTGCGTTATATCACTTGTCAGTTTTCCTGCTATAATAATTGAACAGGCGACACGTATGTGAATTAGTTTACAAAGTTGTGCTTTGTTTTTCAGTTCTTTCGTTGGAAACTTGTTCCTGTGCTGTACAATGCGTTATATCACTGTTCAGTTTTCCTGTTATAATAATTGAACGGGCGACACGTATGTGATTTAGTTTACAAAGTTGTGCTTTGCGTTTCTGTTCTTTCGATGGAAACTTGTTTCTGTGCCATACAGTGGGAGATAACACTTTTCAGTTTTCCAGTATTCCTAAATGAGCGAGCGACACACATGTGATTTAGTTTACAAAGTAGTGCTTTGGGTTTCTGTTCTTCTGTTGGAAACTTGTTTCTGTGCTGTACAGTGTGATATATCACTTTTCAGTTTTCCTGTTGTCATAATTGAACGGGCGACAGGTATGTCATTTAGTTTACAAAGTTGTGCTTTGCCGTTCTGTTCGTTCGAAGGAGCCTTGTTTCTGTGCCGTACAATGCGAGAGAACACTTTTCAGTTTTCCTGTATTCCTAAATGAGCGAGCGACACACGTGTCATTCCATTTAAAAGTAGGGCTTTGCTTTTCCTTGGAAACTTTTTCCTGTGCTGTACAGTGCGATATATCACTTTTCAGTTTTCCTGTATTCCTAATTGAGCGAGTGACACACATGTGATATAGTTTACAAAGTAGTGGTTTACATTCACGTTCTTTCGTTGGAAACTTGTTCCTCAAGTTAGGGTTAGGATTAGGGTTAGGGTTAGGGTTAGGGCTAGGGTTAGGTCAGGGCTGGGTAAGGGATGGGTTAGGGTTAGGGTTAGGGTTAGGGTTAGGTGTTACGGTTTGGGTTACGGTTAGGGTTAGGGTTAGGGTTAGGGTTAGTGTTAGGTTTAGGTCAGGGCTGGGTAAGGGATGGGTTAGGGTTACGGTTAGGGTTAGGGTTAGGGTTAGGTGTTACGGTTTGGGTTACGGTTAGGGTTAGGGTTAGGGTTAGGGTTAGTGTTAGGGTTAGGTTTAGGGTTATGGTTAGGGCTAGGGTTAGGTCCGGGCTGGGTAAGGGATGGGTTAGGGTTAGGGTTAAGGTTAGCGTTAGGTGTTACGGTTAGGGTTAGGGTTAGGGTTAGGGTTAGTGTTAGGGTTAGGATTAGCGTTAGGGGGTTAGGGTTAGAGTTTGGGTTAGGGTTAGGTTTAAGGTTATATCACTTTTCAGTTTTCCTGTTATAATAATTGAACAGGCGACACATATGTGAATTAGTTTACAAAGTTGTGCTTTCCCTATCTGTTCTTTCGATGGAAATTTGTTTCTTTGCCTTACAGTGCGAGATAACACTTTTAAGTTTTCCTGTATTCCTAATTGAGCAAGCGACACACAGGTGATTCCGTTTAAAAGTAGTGCTTTCCTATTCTGTTCGTTCATTTGAAACTTGGTCCTGTTCTGTACAGTGAGATATATCACTTTTCAGTTTTCCTGTATTCCTAATGGAGTGAGCGACACACATGTGAATTAGTTTACAAAGTAGTGCTTTGCTTTTCTGTTCTTTCGTTGTAAATTTGTTCCTGTGCTGTACAGTGCGTTATATCACCTTTCAGTTTTCCTGTTATAATAATCGAACAGGCGACACGTATGTGAATTAGTTTACCAAGTAATGTTTTGCTTTTCTGTTCTTTCATTGCAAAATTGTTCCTGTGTTTTACAGTGCGTTATATCACTTTTCAGTTTTCCTGTTATAATAATTAAACAGGCGACACGTATGTGAATTAGTTTACAAATTTGTGCTTTACCTTTCTCTTCTTTCGTTGGAAACTTGTTCCTGTGCTGTACAGTGTGTTATATCACTTTTCAGTTTTCCTGTTATAATAATTGAACAGGCGACACGTATGTGAATTAGTTTACAAAGTTGTGCTTTGTTTTTCTGTTCTTTCGTTGGAAACTTGTTCCTGTGCTGTACAATGCGTTATATCACTGTTCAGTTTTCCTGTTATAATAATTGAACGGGCGACACGTATGTGATTTAGTTTACAAAGTTGTGCTTTGCGTTTCTGTTCTTTCGATGGAAACTTGTTTCTGTGCCATACAGTGCGAGATATCACTTTTCAGTTTTCCTCTATTCCTAAATGAGCGAGCGACACACATGTGATTCCATTTAAAAGTAGGGCTTTGCTTTTCTTTGGAAACTTGTTACTGTGCTGTACAGTGCGATATATCACTTTTCAGTTTTCCTGTATTCCTAATTGTGCGAGTGACACACATGTGATATAGTTTACAAAGTAGTGGTTTACATTCACGTTCTTTCGTTGGTAACTTGTTCCTGTTAGGAACAAGTTAGGGTTAGGATTAGGGTTAGGGTTAGGGTTAGGGTTAGGGCTAGGGTTAGGTCAGGGCTGGGTAAGGGATGGGTTAGGATTAGGGTTAGGGTTAGGGTTAGGGTTAGGTGTTACGGTTTGGGTTATGGTTATGGTTAGGGTTAGGGTTAGGGTTAGTGTTAGGGTTAAGTCAGGGCTGGGTAAGGGATGAGTTAGGGTTAGGGTTAGGGTTAGGGTTAGGTGTTACAGTTTGGGTTACGGTTAGGGTTAGGGTTAGGGTTAGGGCTAGGGTTAGGTCAGGACTGGGTAAGGAATGGGTTAGGGTTAGGGTTAGGGTTAGGGTTAGGGTTAGGGCTAGGTTTACGTCCGGGCTGGGTAAGGGATGGGTTAGGGTTAGGGTTAGGTTTAGTGTTAGGGTTAGGGTTAGTGTTAGTGTTAGGGTTAGGGTTAGGGTTAGGGTTATATCACTTTTCAGTTTTCCTGTTATAATAATCGAACACATATGTGAATTAGTTTACAAAGTAATGTTTTGCTTTTCTGTTCTTTCATTGTAAAATTGTTCCTGTGTTTTACAGTGCGTTATATCACTTTTCAGTTTTCCTGTTATAATAATTGAACAGGGGACACGTATGGGAATTAGTTTACAAAGTTGTGCTTTGTTTTTCTGTTCTTTCGTTGGAAACTTGTTCCTGTGCTGTACAGTGCATTATATCACTTTACAGTTTTCCTGTTATAATAATAGAACAGGCGACACGTATGTGAATTAGTTTACAAAGTGGTGCTTTGCTTTTCTGTTCTTTCGTTGGAAACTTGTTCCTGTGCTGTACAGTGCGTTATATCACTTTTCAGTTTTCCTGTTATAATAATTGAACAGGCGACACGTATGTGAATTAGTTTACACAGTTGTGCTTTGCTTTTCTGTTCTTTCGTTGGAAACTTGTTCCTGTGCTGTACAGTGTGATATATCACTTTTCAGTTTTCCTGTTATAATAATTGAACAGGCGACACATATGTGAATTAGTTTACAAAGTTGTGCTTTGCCTATCTGTTCTTTCGATGGAAATTTCTTTCTTTGCCTTACAGTGCGAGATAACACTTTTAAGTTTTCCTGTATTCCTAATTGAGCGAGCGACACACAGGTGATTCCGTTTAAAAGTAGTGCTTTCCTATTCTGTTCGTTCATTT
Source organism: Meriones unguiculatus (assembly GCF_030254825.1). Classification (NCBI taxonomy): domain Eukaryota; kingdom Metazoa; phylum Chordata; class Mammalia; order Rodentia; family Muridae; genus Meriones; species Meriones unguiculatus. The sequence goes on along the minus strand of NC_083362.1, from coordinate 28,161,406 downwards.
GAAACTTGGTCCTGTTCTGTACAGTAAGATATATCACTTTTCAGTTTTCCTGTATTCCTAATGGAGTGAGCGACACACATGTGAATTAGTTTACAAAGTTGTGCTTTGCCTATCTGTTCTTTCGATGGAAACTTGTTTCTTTGCCTTACAGTGCGAGATAACACTTTTAAGTTTTCCTGTATTCCTAATTGAGCGAGCGACAAACAGGTGATTCCGTTTAAAAGTAGTGCTTTCCTATTCTGTTCGTTCATTTGAAACTTGGTCCTGTTCTGCACAGTGAGATATATCACTTTTCAGTTTTCCTGTATTCCTAATGGAGTGAGCGACACACATGTGAATTAGTTTACAAAGTAGTGCTTTGCTTTTCTGTTCTTTCGTTGTAAATTTGTTCCTGTGTTGTACAGTGCGTTATATCACTTTTCAGTTTTCCTGTTATAATAATCAAACAGGCGACACCTATGTGAATTAGTTTACAAAGTAATGTTTTGCTTTTCTGTTCTTTCATTGTAAAATTGTTCCTGTGTTTTACAGTGCGTTATATCGCTTTTCAGTTTTCCTGTTATAATAATTGAACAGGCGACACGTATGTGAATTAGTTTACAAAGTTGTGCTTTACTTTTCTGTTCTTTCGTTGGAAACTTGTTCCTGTGCTCTACAGTGTGTTATATCACTTTTCAGTTTTCCTGTTATAATAATTGAACAGGCGACACGTATGGGAATTAGTTTACAAAGTTGTGCTTTGTTTTTCTGTTCTTTCGTTGGAAACTTGTTCCTGTGCTGTACAATGCGTTATATCACTGTTCAGTTTTCCTGTTATAATAATTGAACGGGCGACACGTATGTGATTTAGTTTACAAAGTTGTGCTTTGCGTTTCTGTTCTTTCGATGGAAACTTGTTTCTGTGCCATACAGTGCGAGATATCACTTTTCAGTTTTCCTGTATTACTAAATGAGCGAGCAACACACATGTGATTCCATTTAAAAGTAGGGCTTTGCTTTTCTTTGGAAACTTGTTACTGTGCTGTACAGTGCGTTATATCACTTTTCAGTTTTCCTGTATTCCTAATTGAGCGAGTGACACACATGTGATATAGTTTACAAAGTAGTGGTTTACATTCACGTTCTTTCGTTGGAAACGTTCCTGTTAGGAACAAGTTAGGGTTAGGATTAGGGTTAGGGTTAGGGTTAGGGCTAGGGTTAGGTCAGGGCTGGGTAAGGGATGAGTTAGGGTTACGGTTAGGGTTAGGGTTAGGGTTAGGGTTAGGGTTAGGTGTTACAGTTTGGGTTACGATTAGGGTTAGGGTTAGGGTTAGGGTTAGGGTTAGGTCAGGACTGGGTAAGGAATGGGTTAGGGTTAGGGTTAGGGTTAGGGTTAGGGTTAGGGTTAGGTTTAGGGCTAGGTTTAGGTCCGGGCTGGGTAAGGGATGGGTTAGGGTTAGGGTTAGGGGGTTAGGGTTAGGGTTAGGGTTAGGGTTAGGGGGTTAGGGTTAGGGTTAGGGTTAGGGTTAGGGTTAGGGTTAGGGTTAGCGTTAGGGGGTTAGGGTTAGGGTTAGGTGGTTAGTGTTAGGGTTATGGTTAGGGTTAGGTTTAGGGTTATGGTTAGGGCTAGGGTTAGGTCCGGGCTGGGTAAGGGATGGGTTAGTGTTAGGGTTAGTGTTGAGGTTAGGGTTAGGTGTTACGGTTAGGGTTAGGGTTAGGGTTAGGGTTAGGGTTAGTGTTAGGGTTAGGGTTAGCGTTAGGTGGTTAGTGTTAGGGTTATGGTTAGGGTTAGGTTTAAGGTTATATCACTTTTCAGTTTTCCTGTTATAATAATTGAACAGGCGACACATATGTGAATTACTTTACAAAGTTGTGCTTTGCCTATCTGTTCTTTCGATGGAAACTTGTTTCTTTGCCTTACACTGCGAGATAACACTTTTAAGTTTTCTGTATTCCTGATTGAGCAAGCGACACACAGGTGATTCCGTTTAAAAGTAGTGCTTTGCTATTCTGTTCTTTCATTTGAAACTTGGTCCTGTTCTGTACAGTGAGATATATCACTTTTCAGTTTTCCTGTATTCCTAATGGAGTGAGCGACACACATGTGAATTAGTTTACAAAGTAGTGCTTTGCTTTTTTGTTCTTTCGTTGTAAATTTGTTCCTGTGCTGTACAGTGCGTTATATCACTTTTCAGTTTTCCTGTTATAATAATCGAACAGGCGACACATATGTGAATTAGTTTACAAAGTAATGTTTTGCTTTTTTGTTCTTTCATTGTAAAATTGTTCCTGTGTTTTACAGTGCGTTATATCACTTTTCAGTTTTCCTGTTATAATAATTGAACAGGCGACACATATGGGAATTAGTTTACAAAGTTGTGCTTTGCTTTTCTGTTCTTTCGTTGGAAACTTGTTCCTGTGCTGTACAGTGCATTATATCACTTTACAGTTTTCCTGTTATAATAATTGAACAGGCGACACATATGTGATATAGTTTACAAAGTTGTGCTTTGCTTTTCTGTTCTTTCGTTGGAAACTTGTTCCTGTGCTGTACAATGCGTTATATCACTGTTCAGTTTTCCTGTTATAATAATTGAACGGGCGACACGTATGTGATTTAGTTTACAAAGTTGTGCTTTGCGTTTCTGTTCTTTCGATGGAAACTTGTTTCTGTGCCATACAGTGCGAGATAAAACTTTTCAGTTTTCCAGTATTCCTAAATGAGCGAGCGACACACATGTGATTTAGTTTACAAAGTAGTGCTTTGGGTTTCTGTTCTTCTGTTGGAAACTTGTTTCTGTGCTGTACAGTGTGATATATCACTTTTCAGTTTTCCTGTTGTCATAATTGAACGGGCGACACGTATGTCATTTAGTTTACAAAGTTGTGCTTTGCCGTTCTGTTCTTTCGAAGGACCCTTGTTTCTGTGCGGTACAATGCGAAAGAACACTTTTCAGTTTTCCTGTATTCCTAAATGAGCGAGCGACACACATGTGATTCCATTTAAAAGTAGGGCTTTGCTTTTCTTTGGAAACTTGTTCCTGTGCTGTACAGTGCGATATATCACTTTTCAGTTTTCCTGTATTCCTAATTGAGCGAGTGACACACATGTGATATAGTTTACAAAGTAGTGGTTTACATTCACGTTCTTTCGTTGGAAACTTGTTCCTCAAGTTAGGGTTAGGATTAGGGTTAGGGTAAGGGTTAGGGCTAGGGTTAGGTCAGGGCTGGGTAAGGGATGGGTTAGGGTTAGGGTTAGGGTTAGGTGTTACGGTTTGGGTTACAGTTAGGGTTAGGGTTAGGGTTAGGTTTAGGTCAGGGCTGGGTAAGGGATGTGTTAGGGTTAGGGTTAGGGTTAGGGTTAGGGTTAGGGTTATATCACATTTCAGTTTTCCTGTTATAATAATTGAACAGGCGACACATATGTGAATTAGTTTACAAAGTTGTGCTTTGCGTATCTGTTCTTTCGATGGATACTTGTTTCTTTGCCTTACAGTGCGAGATAACACTTTTAAGTTTTCCTGTATTCCTAATTGAGCGAGCGACACACAGGTGATTCCGTTTAAAAGTAGTGCTTTGCTATTCTGTTCTTTCATTTGAAACTTGGTCCTGTTCTGTACAGTGAGATATATCACTTTTCAGTTTTCCTGTGTTCCTAATGCAGTGAGCGACACACATGTGAATTAGTTTACAAAGTAGTGCTTTGCTTTTCAGTTCTTTCGTTGGAAACTTGTTCCTGTGCTGTACAGTGCATTATATCACTTTACAGTTTTCCTGTTATAATAATTGAACAGGCGACACGTATGTGATTTAGTTTACAAAGTTGTGCTTTGCGTTTCTGTTCTTTCGATGGAAACTTGTTTCTGTGCCATACAGTGCGAGATAAAACTTTTCAGTTTTCCAGTATTCCTAAATGAGCGAGCGACACACAAATGATTTAGTTTACAAAGTAGTGCTTTGGGTTTCTGTTCTTCTGTTGGAAACTTGTTTCTCTGCTGTACAGTGTGATATATCACTTTTCAGTTTTCCTGTTATAATAATTGAACGGGCGACACGTATGTCATTTAGTTTACAAAGTTGTGCTTTGCCATTCTGTTCGTTCGAAGGACCCTTGTTTCTGTGCCGTACAATGCGAGAGAACACTTTTCAGTTTTCCTGTATTCCTAAATGAGCGAGCGACACACATGTGATTCCATTTAAAAGTAGGGCTTTGCTTTTCTTTGGAAACTTGTTCCTGTGCTGTACAGTGCGATATATCACTTTTCAGTTTTCCTGTATTCCTAATTGAGCGAGTGACACACATGTGATATAGTTTACAAAGTAGTGGTTTACATTCACGTTCTTTCGTTGGAAACTTGTTCCTCAAGTTAGGGTTAGGATTAGGGTTAGGGTAAGGGTTAGGGCTAGGGTTAGGTCAGGGCTGGGTAAGGGATGGGTTAGGGTTAGGGTTAGGGTTAGGTGTTACGGTTTGGGTTACAGTTAGGGTTAGGGTTAGGGTTAGGTTTAGGTCAGGGCTGGGTAAGGGATGGGATAGGGTTACGGTTAGGGTTAGGGTTAGGGTTAGTGTTAGGGTTAGGGTTAGGGTTATGGTTAGGGCTAGGGTTGGGTCCGGGCTGGGTAAGGGATGGGTTAGGGTTAGGGTTAGGGTTAGGGTTAGTGTTAGGGTTAGGGTAAGCGTTAGGGGGTTAGGGTTAGGGTTAGGTTTAAGGTTATATCACTTTTCAGTTTTCCTGTTATAGTAATCGAACAGGCGACACATATGTGAATTAGTTTACAAAGTAATGTTTTGCTTTTCTGTTCTTTCATTGTAAAATTGTTCCTGTGATTTACAGTGCGTTATATCACTTTTCAGTTTTCCTGTTATAATAATTGAACAGGCGACACGTATGGGAATTAGTTTACAAAGTTGTGCTTTGCTTTTCTGTTCTTTCGGTGGAAAATTGTTCCTGTGCTGTACAGTGCATTATATCACTTTACAGTTTTCCTGTTATAATAATTGAACAAGCGACACGTATGTGAATTAGTTTACAAAGTTGTGCTTTGCTTTTCTGTTCTTTCGTTGGAAACTTGTTCCTGTGCTGTACAGTGCGTTATATCACTTTTCAGTTTTCCTGTTATAATAATTGAACAGGCGACACATATGTGAATTAGTTTACAAAGTTGTGCTTTGTTTTTCAGTTCTTTCGTTGGAAACTTGTTCCTGTGCTATACAATGCGTTATATCACTGTTCAGTTTTCCTGTTATAATAATTGAACAGGCGACACGTATGTCATTTAGTTTACGAAGTTGTGCTTTGCCGTTCTCTTCGTTCGAAGGACCCTTGTTTCTGTGCCGTACAATGCGAGAGAACACTTTTCAGTTTTCCTGTATTCCTAAATGAGCGAGCGACACACATGTGATTCCATTTAAAAGTAGGGCTTTGCTTTTCTTTGGAAACTTGTTCCTGTGCTGTACAGTGCGATATATCACTTTTCAGTTTTCCTGTATTCCTAATTGAGCGAGTGACACACATGTGATATAGTTTACAAAGTAGTGGTTTACATTCACGTTCTTTCGTTGGAAACTTGTTCCTCAAGTTAGGGTCAGGATTAGGGTTAGGGTTAGGGTTAGGGCTAGGGTTAGGTCAGGGCTGGGTAAGGGATGTGTTAGGGTTAGGGTTAGGGTTAGGGTTAGGTGTTACGGTTTGGGTTACGGTTAGGGTTAGGGTTAGGGTTAGTGTTAGGTTTAGGTCAGGGCTGGGTAAGGGATGGGTTAGGGTTAGGATTAGGGTTAGGGTTACGGTTAGGTGTTAAGGTTTGGGTTATGGTTAGGGTAAGGGTTAGGGTTAGGGTTAGGGTTAGTGTTAGGGTTAGGGTTAGCGTTAGGGGGTTAGGGTTAGGGTTATGGTTTGGGCTAGGGTTAGGTCAGGGCTGGGTAAGGGATGTGTTAGGGTTAGGGTTAGGGTTAGGTGTTACGGTTTGGGTTACGGTTAGGGTTAGGTTTAGGGTTATGGTTTGGGCTAGGGTTAGGTCAGGGCTGGGTAAGGGATGGGTTAGGGTTAGGGTTAGGGTTAGGGTTAGGGTTAAGGTTAGGGTTAGGTGTTACGGTTAGGGTTAGGGTTAGGTTTAGGGTTAGGGTTAGTGTTAGGGTTAGGGTTAGCGTTAGGGGGTTAGGGTTAGGGTTAGGGTTAGGTTTAAGGTTATATCACTTTTCAGTTTTCCTGTTATAATAATTGAACAGGTGACACATATGTGAATTAGTTTACAAAGTTTTGCTTTGCCTATCTGTTCTTTCGATGGAAACTTGTTTCTTTGCCTTAGAGTGCGAGATAACACTTTTAACTTTTCCTGTATTCCTAATTGAGCGAGCGACACACAGGTGATTCCGTTTAAAAGTAGTGCTTTGCTATTCTGTTCTTTCATTTGAAACTTGGTCCTGTTCTGTACAGTGAGATATATCACTTTTCAGTTTTCCTGTATTCCTAATGGAGTGAGCGACACACATGTGAATTAGTTTACAAAGTAGTGCTTTGCTTTTCTGTTCTTTCGTTGTAAATTTGTTCCTGTGCTATACAGTGCTTTTTATCACTTTTCAGTTTTCCTGTTATAATAATCGAACAGGCGACACGTATGGGAATTAGTTTACAAAGTAATGTTTTGCTTTTCTGTTCTTTCGTTGGAAACTTGTTCCTGTGGTGTACAGTACATTATATCACTTTACAGTTTTCCTGTTATAATAATTGAACAGGCGACACGTATGTGAATTACTTTACAAAGTTGTGCTTTGCTTTTCTGTTCTTTCGTTGGAAACTTGTTCCTGTGCTGTACAGTGCATTATATCACTTTACAGTTCTCCTGTTATAATAATTGAACAGGCGACACGTATGTGATTTAGTTTACAAAGTAGTGCTTTGGGTTTCTGTTCTTCTGTTGGAAACTTGTTTCTCTGCTGTACAGTGTGATATATCACTTTTCAGTTTTCCTGTTGTAATAATTGAACGGGCGACACGTATGTCATTTAGTTTACAAAGTTGTGCTTTGCCATTCTGTTCGTTCGAAGGACCCTTGTTTCTGTGCCGTACAATGCGAGAGAACACTTTTCAGTTTTCCTGTATTCCTAAATGAGCGAGCGACACACATGTGATTCCATTTAAAAGTAGGGCTTTGCTTTTCTTTGGAAACTTGTTCCTGTGCTGTACAGTGCGATATATCACTTTTCAGTTTTCCTGTATTCCTAATTGAGCGAGTGACACACATGTGATATAGTTTACAAAGTAGTGGTTTACATTCACGTTCTTTCATTGGAAACTTGTTCCTCAAGTTAGGGTTAGGATTAGGGTTAGGGTAAGGGTTAGGGCTAGGATTAGTTCAGGGCTGGGTAAGGGATGGGTTAGGGTTAGGGTTAGGGTTAGGTGTTACGGTTTGGGTTACAGTTAGGGTTAGGATTAGGGTTAGGTTTAGGTCAGGGCTGGGTTAGGGATGGGATAGGGTTACGGTTAGGGTTAGGGTTAGGGTTAGGTGTTACGGTTTGGGTTACGGTTAGGGTTAGGGTTAGGGTTAGGGGTAGGGTTAGTGTTAGGTTTAGGTCAGGGCTGGGTAAGGGATGGGTTAGGGTTACGGGTTGGGTTAGGGTTACGGTTAGGTGTTACGATTTGGGTTACTGTTAGGGTTAGGGTTAGGGTTAGGGTTAGGGTTAGTGTTAGGGTTAGGTTTAGGGTTATGGTTAGGGCTAGGGTTAGGTCCGGGCTGGGTAAGGGATGGGTTAGTGTTAGGGTTAGGGTTAGGGTTAGGGTTAAGGTTAGGGTTAGGTGTTACGGTTAGGGTTAGGGTTAGGGTTAGGGTTAGGGTTAGGGTTAGTGTTAGGGTTAGGGTTAGCGTTAGGGGGTTAGGGTTAGGGTTAGGGTTAGGGTTAGGTTTAAGGTTATATCACTTTTCAGTTTTCCTGTTATAATAATTGAACAGGCGACACATATGTGAATTAGTTTACAAAGTTGTGCTTTGCCTATCTGTTCTTTCGATGGAAACTTGTTTCTTTGCCTTACAGTGCGAGATAACACTTTTAAGTTTTCTGTATTCCTAATTGAGCAAGCGACACACAGGTGATTCCGTTTAAAAGTAGTGCTTTGCTATTCTGTTCTTTCATTTGAACCTTGGTCCTGTTCTGTACAGTGAGATATATCACTTTTCAGTTTTCCTGTATTCCTAATGGAGTGAGCGACACACATGTGAATTAGTTTACAAAGTAGTGCTTTGCTTTTCTGTTCTTTCGTTGTAAATTTGTTCCTGTGCTGTACAGTGCGTTATATCACTTTTCAGTTTTCCTGTTATAATAATCGAACAGGCGACAAATATGTGAATTAGTTTACAAAGTAATGTTTTGCTTTTTTGTTCTTTCATTGTAAAATTGTTCCTGTGTTTTACAGTGCGTTATATCACTTTTCAGTTTTCCTGTTATAATAATTGAACAGGCGACACATATGGGAATTAGTTTACAAAGTTGTGCTTTGCTTTTCTGTTCTTTCGTTGGAAACTTGTTCCTGTGCTGTACAGTGCATTATATCACTTTACAGTTTTCCTGTTATAATAATTGAACAGGCGACACGTATGTGAAATAGTTTACAAAGTTGTGCTTTGTTTTTCAGTTCTTTCGTTGGAAACTTGTTCCTGTGCTGTACAATGCGTTATATCACTGTTCAGTTTTCCTGTTATAATATTTGAACGGGCGACACGTATGTGATTTAGTTTACAAAGTTGTGCTTTGCGTTTCTGTTCTTTCGATGGAAACTTGTTTCTGTGCCATACAGTGCGAGATAACACTTTTCAGTTTTCCAGTATTCCTAAATGAGCGAGCGACACACATGTGATTTAGTTTACAAAGTAGTGCTTTGGGTTTCTGTTCTTCTGTTGGAAACTTGTTTCTGTGCTGTACAGTGTGATATATCACTTTTCAGTTTTCCTGTTGTCATAATTGAACGGGCGACACGTATGTCATTTAGTTTACAAAGTTGTGCTTTGCCGTTCTGTTCTTTCGAAGGACCCTTGTTTCTGTGCCGTACAATGCAAGAGAACACTTTTCAGTTTTCCTGTATTCCTAAATGAGCAAGCGACATACATGTGATTCCATTTAAAAGTAGGGCTTTGCTTTTTTTTGGAAACTTGTTCCTGTGCTGTACAGTGCGATATGTCACTTTTCAGTTTTCCTGTATTCCTAATTGAGCGAGTGACACACGTGATATAGTTTACAAAGTAGTGGTTTACATTCACGTTCTTTCGTTGGAAACTTGTTCCTCAAGTTAGGGTTAGGATTAGGGTTAGGGTTAGGGTTAGGGCTAGGGTTAGGTCAGGGCTCGATAAGGGATGGGTTAGGGTTAGGGTTAGGGTTAGGGTTATATCACATTTCAGTTTTCCTGTTATAATAATTGAACAGGCGACACATATGTGAATTAGTTTACAAAGTTGTGCTTTGCGTATCTGTTCTTTCGATGGATACTTGTTTCTTTGCCTTACAGTGCGAGATAACACTTTTAAGTTTTCCTGTATTCCTAATTGAGCGAGCGACACACAGGTGATTCCGTTTAAAAGTAGTGCTTTGCTATTCTGTTCTTTCATTTGAAACTTGGTCCTGTTCTGTACAGTGAGATATATCACTTTTCAGTTTTCCTGTATTCCTAATGGAGTGAGCGACACACATGTGAATTAGTTTACAAAGTAGTGCTTTGCTTTTCTGTTCTTTCGTTGTAAATTTGTTCCTGTGCTATACAGTGCTTTTTATCACTTTTCAGTTTTCCTGTTATAATAATCGAACAGGCGACACGTATGGGAATTAGTTTACAAAGTAATGTTTTGCTTTTCTGTTCTTTCGTTGGAAACTTGTTCCTGTGGTGTACAGTGCATTATATCACTTTACAGTTTTCCTGTTATAATAATTGAACAGGCGACACGTATGTGAATTACTTTACAAATTTGTGCTTTGCTTTTCTGTTCTTTCGTTGGAAACTTGTTCCTGTGCTGTACAGTGCATTATATCACTTTACAGTTTTCCTGTTATAATAATTGAACAGACGACACGTATGTGATTTAGTTTACAAAGTTGTGCTTTGCGTTTCTGTTCTTTCGATGGAAACTTGTTTCTGTGCCATACAGTGCGAGATAAAACTTTTCAGTTTTCCAGTATTCCTAAATGAGCGAGCGACACACAAATGATTTAGTTTACAAAGTAGTGCTTTGGGTTTCTGTTCTTCTGTTGGAAACTTGTTTCTCTGCTGTACAGTGTGATATATCACTTTTCAGTTTTCCTGTTGTAATAATTGAACGGGCGACACGTGTGTCATTTAGTTTACAAAGTTGTGCTTTGCCATTCTGTTCGTTCGAAGGACCCTTGTTTCTGTGCCGCACAATGCGAGAGAACACTTTTCAGTTTTCCTGTATTCCTAAATGAGCGAGCGACACACATGTGATTCCATTTAAAAGTAGGGCTTTGCTTTTCTTTGGAAACTTGTTCCTGTGCTGTACAGTGCGATATATCACTTTTCAGTTTTCCTGTATTCCTAATTGAGCGAGTGACACACATGTGATATAGTTTACAAAGTAGTGGTTTACATTCACGTTCTTTCATTGGAAACTTGTTCCTCAAGTTAGGGTTAGGATTAGGGTTAGGGTAAGGGTTAGGGCTAGGATTAGTTCAGGGCTGGGTAAGGGATGGGTTAGGGTTAGGGTTAGGGTTAGGTGTTACGGTTTGTGTTACAGTTAGGGTTAGGATTAGGGTTAGGTTTAGGTCAGGGCTGGGTTAGGGATGGGATAGGGTTACGGTTAGGGTTAGGGTTAGGGTTAGGTGTTACGGTTTGGGCTACGGTTAGGGTTAGGGTTAGGGTTAGTGTTAGGGTTAGGGTTAGGGTTATGGTTAGGGCTAGGGTTAGGTCCGGGCTGGGTAAGGGATGGGTTAGGGTTAGGGTTAGGGTTAGGGTTAGGGTTAGGGTTAGGATTAGGGTTAGCGTTAGGGGGTTAGGGTTAGGGTTAGGTTTAAGGTTATATCACTTTTCAGTTTTCCTGTTATAATAATTGAACAGGCGACACATATGTGAATTAGTTTACAAAGTTGTGCTTTGCCTATCTGTTCTTTCGATGGAAACTTGTTTCTTTGCCTTACAGTGCGAGATAACACTTTTAAGTTTTCCTGTATTCCTAATTAAGCGAGCGACACACAGGTGATTCCGTTTAAAAGTAGTGCTTTGCTATTCTGTTCTTTCATTTGAAACTTGGTCCTGTTCTGTACAGTGAGATATATCACTTTTCAGTTTTCCTGTATTCCTAATGGAGTGAGCGACACACATGTGAATAAGTTTACAAAGTAGTGCTTTGCTTTTCTGTTCTTTCATTGTAAATTTGTTCCTGTGCTGTACAGTGCGTTATATCACTTTTCAGTTTTCCTGTTATAATAATCAAACAGGCGACACATATCTGAATTAGTTTACAAAGTAATGTTTTGCTTTTCTGTTCTTTCATTGTAAAATTGTTCCTGTGTTTTACAGTGCGTTATATCACTTTTCAGTTTTCCTGTTATAATAATTGAACAGGCGACACGTATGGGAATTAGTTTACAAAGTTGTGCTTTGCTTTTCTGTTTTTTCGTTGGAAACTTGTTCCTGTGCTGTACAGTGCATTATATCACTTTACAGTTTTCCTGTTATAATAATTGAACAGGCGACACGTATGTGAATTAGTTTACAAAGTTGTGCTTTGCTTTTCTGTTCTTTCGTTGGAAACTTGTTCCTGTGCTGTACAGTGCGTTATATCACTTTTCAGTTTTCCTGTTATAATAATTGAACAGGCGACACGTATGTGAATTACTTTACAATGTTGTGCTTTGTTTTTCAGTTCTTTCGTTGGAAACTTGTTCCTGTGCTGTACAATGCGTTATATCACTGTTCGGTTTTCCTGTTATAATAATTGAACGGGCGACACGTATGTGATTTAGTTTACAAAGTTGTGCTTTGCCGTTCTGTTCGTTCGAAGGACCCTTGTTTCTGTGCCGTACAATGCGAGAGAACACTTTTCAGTTTTCCTGTATTCCTAAATGAGCGAGCGACACACATGTGATTCCATTTAAAGTAGGGCTTTGCTTTTCTTTGGAAACTTTTTCCTGTGCTGTACAGTGCGATATATCACTTTTCAGTTTTCCTGTATTCCTAATTGAGCGAGTGACACACATGTGATATAGTTTACAAAGTAGTGGTTTACATTCACGTTCTTTCGTTGGAAACTTGTACCTCAAGTTAGGGTTAGGATTAGGGTTAGGGTTAGGGTTAGGGCTAGGGTTAGGTCAGGGCTGGGTAAGGGATGTGTTAAGGTTAGAGTTAGGGTTAGGGTTAGGTGTTACGGTTTGGGTTACGGTTAGGGTTAGGGTTAGGGTTAGGGTTAGGGTTAGTGTTAGGTTTAGGTCAGGGCTGGGTAAGGGATGGGTTAGGGTTACGGTTAGTGTTAGGGTTACGGTTAGGTGTTACGATTTGGGTTACGGTTAGGGTTAGGGTTAGGGTTAGGGTTAGTGTTAGGGTTAGGTTTAGGGTTATGGTTAGGGCTAGGGTTAGGTCCGGGCTGGGTAAGGGATGGGTTAGTGTTAGGGTTAGGGTTAGGGTTAGGGTTAAGGTTAGGGTTAGGTGTTACGGTTAGGGTAAGGGTTAGGGTTAGGGTTAGTGTTAGGGTTAGGGTTAGCGTTAGGGGGTTAGGGTTAGGGTTAGGGTTAGGGTTAGGTTTAAGGTTATATCACTTTTCAGTTTTCCTGTTATAATAATTGAACAGGCGACACATATGTGAATTAGTTTACAAAGTTGTGCTTTGCCTATCTGTTCTTTCGATGGAAACATGTTTCTTTGCCTTACAGTGCGAGATAACACTTTTAAGTTTTCTGTATTCCTAATTGAGCAAGCGACACACAGGTGATTCCGTTTAAAAGTAGTGCTTTGCTATTCTGTTCTTTCATTTGAAACTTTGTCCTGTTCTGTACAGTGAGATATATCACTTTTCAGTTTTCCTGTATTCCTAATGGAGTGAGCGACACACATGTGAATTAGTTTACAAAGTAGTGCTTTGCTTTTCTGTTCTTTCGTTGTAAATTTGTTCCTGTGCTGTACAGTGCGTTATATCACTTTTCAGTTTTCCTGTTATAATAATCGAACAGGCGACAAATATGTGAATTAGTTTACAAAGTAATGTTTTGCTTTTTTGTTCTTTCATTGTAAAATTGTTCCTGTGTTTTACAGTGCGTTATATCACTTTTCAGTTTTCCTGTTATAATAATTGAACAGGCGACACGTATGTGAATTACTTTACAAAGTTGTGCTTTGCTTTTCTGTTCTTTCGTTGGAAACTTGTTCCTGTGGTGTACAGTGCATTATATCACTTTACAGTTTTCCTGTTATAATAATTGAACAGGCGACACGTATGTGAATTACTTTACAAAGTTGTGCTTTGCTTTTCTGTTCTTTCGTTGGAAACTTGTTCCTGTGCTGTACAGTGCATTATATCACTTTACAGTTTTCCTGTTATAATAATTGAACAGGCGACACGTATGTGATTTAGTTTACAAAGTTGTGCTTTGCGTTTCTGTTCTTTCGATGGAAACTTGTTTCTGTGCCATACAGTGCGAGATAAAACTTTTCAGTTTTCCATTATTCCTAAATGAGCGAGCGACACACAAGTGATTTAGTTTACAAAGTAGTGCTTTGGGTTTCTGTTCTTCTGTTGGAAACTTGTTTCTCTGCTGTACAGTGTGATATATCACTTTTCAGTTTTCCTGTTGTAATAATTGAACGGGCGACACGTATGTCATTTAGTTTACAAAGTTGTGCTTTGCCATTCTGTTCGTTCGAAGGACCCTTGTTTCTGTGCCGTACAATGCGAGAGAACACTTTTCAGTTTTCCTGTATTCCTAAATGAGCGAGCGACACACATGTGATTCCATTTAAAAGTAGGGCTTTGCTTTTCTTTGGAAACTTGTTCCTGTGCTGTACAGTGCGATATATCACTTTTCAGTTTTCCTGTATTCCTAATTGAGCGAGTGACACACATGTGATATAGTTTACAAAGTAGTGGTTTACATTCACGTTCTTTCATTGGAAACTTGTTCCTCAAGTTAGGGTTAGGATTAGGGTTAGGGTAAGGGTTAGGGCTAGGGTTAGTTCAGGGCTGGGTAAGGGATGGGTTAGGGTTAGGGTTAGGGTTAGGTGTTACGGTTTGGGTTACAGTTAGGGTTAGGATTAGGGTTAGGTTTAGGTCAGGGCTGGGTTAGGGATGGGATAGGGTTACGGTTAGGGTTAGGGTTAGGGTTAGGTGTTACGGTTTGGGTTATGGTTAGGGTTAGGGTTACGGTTAGTGTTAGGGTTATGGTTATGGTTAGGGCTAGGGTTAGGTCCGGGCTGGGTAAGGGATGGGTTAGGGTTAGGGTTAGGGTTAGGGTTAGGGTTAGGGTTAGCGTTAGGGGGTTAGGGTTAGGGTTAGGTTTAAGGTTATATCACTTTTCAGTTTTCCTGTTATAATAATTGAACAGGCGACACATATGTGAATTAGTTTACAAAGTTGTGCTTTGCCTATCTGTTCTTTCGATGGAAACTTGTTTCTTTGCCTTACAGTGCGAGATAACACTTTTAAGTTTTCCTGTATTCCTAATTAAGCGAGCGACACACAGGTGATTCCGTTTAAAAGTAGTGCTTTGCTATTCTGTTCTTTCATTTGAAACTTGGTCCTGTTCTGTACAGTGAGATATATCACTTTTCAGTTTTCCTGTATTCCTAATGGAGTGAGCGACACACATGTGAATAAGTTTACAAAGTAGTGCTTTGCTTTTCTGTTCTTTCGTTGTAAATTTGTTCCTGTGCTGTACAGTGCGTTATATCACTTTTCAGTTTTCCTGTTATAATAATCGAACAGGCGACACATATGTGAATTAGTTTACAAAGTAATGTTTTGCTTTTCTGTTCTTTCATTGTAAAATTGTTCCTGTGTTTTACAGTGCGTTATATCACTTTTCAGTTTTCCTGTTATAATAATTGAACAGGCGACACGTATGGGAATTAGTTTACAAAGTTGTGCTTTGCTTTTCTTTTTTTTCGTTGGAAACTTGTTCCTGTGCTGTACAGTGCATTATATCACTTTACAGTTTTCCTGTTATAATAATTGAACAGGCGACACGTATGTGAATTAGTTTAAAAAGTTGTGCTTTGCTTTTCTGTTCTTTCGTTGGAAACTTGTTCCTGTGCTGTACAGTGCGTTATATCACTTTTCAGTTTTCCTGTTATAATAATTGAACAGGCGACACGTATGTGAATTACTTTACAATGTTGTGCTTTGTTTTTCAGTTCTTTCGTTGGAAACTTGTTCCTGTGCTGTACAATGCGTTATATCACTGTTCAGTTTTCCTGTTATAATAATTGAACGGGCGACATATGTGTGATTTAGTTTACAAAGTTGTGCTTTGCCGTTCTGTTCGTTCGAAGGACCCTTGTTTCTGTGCCGTACAATGCGAGAGAACACTTTTCAGTTTTCCTGTATTCCTAAATGAGCGAGCGACACACATGTGATTCCATTTAAAAGTAGGGCTTTGCTTTTCTTTGGAAACTTGTTCCTGTGCTGTACAGTGCGATATATCACTTTTCAGTTTTCCTGTATTCCTAATTGAGCGAGTGACACACATGTGATATAGTTTACAAAGTAGTGGTTTACATTCACGTTCTTTCGTTGGAAACTTGTTCCTCAAGTTAGGTTTAGGATTAGGGTTAGGGTTAGGGTTATGGCTAGGGTTAGGTCAGGGCTGGGTAAGGGATGTGTTAGGGTTAGAGTTAGGGTTAGGGTTAGGTGTTACGGTTTGGGTTACGGTTAGGGTTAGGGTTAGGGTTAGGGTTAGGGTTAGTGTTAGGTTTAGGTCAGGGCTGGGTAAGGGATGGGTTAGGGTTACGGTTAGGGTTAGGGTTACGGTTAGGTGTTACGATTTGGGTTACTGTTAGGGTTAGGGTTAGGGTTAGGGTTAGTGTTAGGGTTAGGTTTAGGGTTATGGTTAGGGCTAGGGTTAGGTCCGGGCTGGGTAAGGGATGGGTTAGTGTTAGGGTTAGGGTTAGGGTTAGGGTTGAGGTTAGGGTTAGGTGTTACGGTTAGGGTTAGGGTTAGGGTTAGGGTTAGGGTTAGGGTTAGTGTTAGGGTTAGGGTTAGCGTTAGGTGGTTAGTGTTAGGGTTATGGTTAGGGTTAGGTTTAAGGTTATATCACTTTTCAGTTTTCCTGTTATAATAATTGAACAGGCGACACATATGTGAATTACTTTACAAAGTTGTGCTTTGCCTATCTGTTCTTTCGATGGAAACTTGTTTCTTTGCCTTACACTGCGAGATAACACTTTTAAGTTTTCTGTATTCCTGATTGAGCAAGCGACACACAGGTGATTCCGTTTAAAAGTAGTGCTTTGCTATTCTGTTCTTTCATTTGAAACTTGGTCCTGTTCTGTACAGTGAGATATATCACTTTTCAGTTTTCCTGTATTCCTAATGGAGTGAGCGACACACATGTGAATTCGTTTACAAAGTAGTGCTTTGCTTTTCTGTTCTTTCGTTGTAAATTTGTTCCTGTGCTGTACAGTGCGTTATATCACTTTTCAGTTTTCCTGTTATAATAATCGAACAGGCGACACATATGTGAATTAGTTTACAAAGTAATGTTTTGCTTTTTTGTTCTTTCATTGTAAAATTGTTCCTGTGTTTTACAGTGCGTTATATCACTTTTCAGTTTTCCTGTTATAATAATTGAACAGGCGACACATATGGGAATTAGTTTACAAAGTTGTGCTTTGCTTTTCTGTTCTTTCGTTGGAAACTTGTTCCTGTGCTGTACAGTGCATTATATCACTTTACAGTTTTCCTGTTATAATAATTGAACAGGCGACACGTATGTGAAATAGTTTACAAAGTTGTGCTTTGCTTTTCTGTTCTTTCGTTGGAAACTTGTTCCTGTGCTGTACAGTGCGTTATATCACTTTTCAGTTTTCCTGTTATAATAATTGAACAGGCGACACGTATGTGAATTAGTTTACAAAGTTGTGCTTTGTTTTTCAGTTCTTTCGTTGGAAACTTGTTCCTGTGCTGTACAATGCGTTATATCACTGTTCAGTTTTCCTGTTATAATAATTGAACGGTCGACACGTATGTGATTTAGTTTACAAAGTTGTGCTTTGCGTTTCTGTTCTTTCGATGGAAAGGTGTTTCTGTGCCATACAGTGCGAGATAAAACTTTTCAGTTTTCCAGTATTCCTAAATGAGCGAGCGACACACATGTGATTTAGTTTACAAAGTAGTGCTTTGGGTTTCTGTTCTTCTGTTGGAAACTTGTTTCTGTGCTGTACAGTGTGATATATCACTTTTCAGTTTTCCTGTTGTCATAATTGAACGGGCGACACGTATGTCATTTAGTTTACAAAGTTGTGCTTTGACGTTCTGTTCTTTCGAAGGACCCTTGTTTCTGTGCGGTACAATGCGAAAGAACACTTTTCAGTTTTCCTGTATTCCTAAATGAGCGAGCGACACACATGTGATTCCATTTAAAAGTAGGGCTTTGCTTTTCTTTGGAAACTTGTTCCTCTGCTGTACAGTGCGATATATCACTTTTCAGTTTTCCTGTATTCCTAATTGAGCGAGTGACACACATGTGATATAGTTTACAAAGTAGTGGTTTACATTCACGTTCTTTCGTTGGAAACTTGTTCCTCAAGTTAGGGTTAGGATTAGGGTTAGGGTAAGGGTTAGGGCTAGGGTTAGGTCAGGGCTGGGTAAGGGATGGGTTAGGGTTAGGGTTAGGGTTAGGTGTTACGGTTTGGGTTACAGTTAGGGTTAGGGTTAGGGTTAGGTTTAGGTCAGGGCTGGGTAAGGGATGGGTTAGGGTTAGGGTTAGGGTTAGGGTTAGGGTTATATCACATTTCAGTTTTCCTGTTATAATAATTGAACAGGCGACACATATGTGAATTAGTTTACAAAGTTGTGCTTTGCGTATCTGTTCTTTCGATGGATACTTGTTTCTTTGCCTTACAGTGCGAGATAACACTTTTAAGTTTTCCTGTATTCCTAATTGAGCGAGCGACACACAGGTGATTCCGTGTAAAAGTAGTGCTTTGCTATTCTGTTCTTTCATTTGAAACTTGGTCCTGTTCTGTACAGTGAGATATATCACTTTTCAGTTTTCCTGTATTCCTAATGGAGTGAGCGACACACATGTGAATTAGTTTACAAAGTAGTGCTTTGCTTTTCTGTTCTTTCGTTGTAAATTTGTTCCTGTGCTATACAGTGCTTTTTATCACTTTTCAGTTTTCCTGTTATAATAATCGAACAGGCGACACGTATGGGAATTAGTTTACAAAGTAATGTTTTGCTTTTCTGTTCTTTCGTTGGAAACTTGTTCCTGTGGTGTACAGTGCATTATATCACTTTACAGTTTTCCTGTTATAATAATTGAACAGGCGACACGTATGTGAATTACTTTACAAATTTGTGCTTTGCTTTTCTGTTCTTTCGTTGGAAACTTGTTCCTGTGCTGTACAGTGCATTATATCACTTTACAGTTTTCCTGTTATAATAATTGAACAGACGACACGTATGTGATTTAGTTTACAAAGTTGTGCTTTGCGTTTCTGTTCTTTCGATGGAAACTTGTTTCTGTGCCATACAGTGCGAGATAAAACTTTTCAGTTTTCCAGTATTCCTAAATGAGCGAGCGACACACAAATGATTTAGTTTACAAAGTAGTGCTTTGGGTTTCTGTTCTTCTGTTGGAAACTTGTTTCTCTGCTGTACAGTGTGATATATCACTTTTCAGTTTTCCTGTTGTAATAATTGAACGGGCGACACGTGTGTCATTTAGTTTACAAAGTTGTGCTTTGCCATTCTGTTCGTTCGAAGGACCCTTGTTTCTGTGCCGCACAATGCGAGAGAACACTTTTCAGTTTTCCTGTATTCCTAAATGAGCGAGCGACACACATGTGATTCCATTTAAAAGTAGGGCTTTGCTTTTCTTTGGAAACTTGTTCCTGTGCTGTACAGTGCGATATATCACTTTTCAGTTTTCCTGTATTCCTAATTGAGCGAGTGACACACATGTGATATAGTTTACAAAGTAGTGGTTTACATTCACGTTCTTTCATTGGAAACTTGTTCCTCAAGTTAGGGTTAGGATTAGGGTTAGGGTAAGGGTTAGGGCTAGGATTAGTTCAGGGCTGGGTAAGGGATGGGTTAGGGTTAGGGTTAGGGTTAGGTGTTACGGTTTGTTTTACAGTTAGGGTTAGGATTAGGGTTAGGTTTAGGTCAGGGCTGGGTTAGGGATGGGATAGGGTTACGGTTAGGGTTAGGGTTAGGGTTAGGTGTTACGGTTTGGGCTACGGTTAGGGTTAGGGTTAGGGTTAGTGTTAGGGTTAGGGTTAGGGTTATGGTTAGGGCTAGGGTTAGGTCCGGGCTGGGTAAGGGATGGGTTAGGGTTAGGGTTAGGGTTAGGGTTAGGGTTAGGGTTAGGATTAGGGTTAGCGTTAGGGGGTTAGGGTTAGGGTTAGGTTTAAGGTTATATCACTTTTCAGTTTTCCTGTTATAATAATTGAACAGGCGACACATATGTGAATTAGTTTACAAAGTTGTGCTTTGCCTATCTGTTCTTTCGATGGAAACTTGTTTCTTTGCCTTACAGTGCGAGATAACACTTTTAAGTTTTCCTGTATTCCTAATTAAGCGAGCGACACACAGGTGATTCCGTTTAAAAGTAGTGCTTTGCTATTCTGTTCTTTCATTTGAAACTTGGTCCTGTTCTGTACAGTGAGATATATCACTTTTCAGTTTTCCTGTATTCCTAATGGAGTGAGCGACACACATGTGAATAAGTTTACAAAGTAGTGCTTTGCTTTTCTGTTCTTTCATTGTAAATTTGTTCCTGTGCTGTACAGTGCGTTATATCACTTTTCAGTTTTCCTGTTATAATAATCAAACAGGCGACACATATCTGAATTAGTTTACAAAGTAATGTTTTGCTTTTCTGTTCTTTCATTGTAAAATTGTTCCTGTGTTTTACAGTGCGTTATATCACTTTTCAGTTTTCCTGTTATAATAATTGAACAGGCGACACGTATGGGAATTAGTTTACAAAGTTGTGCTTTGCTTTTCTGTTTTTTCGTTGGAAACTTGTTCCTGTGCTGTACAGTGCATTATATCACTTTACAGTTTTCCTGTTATAATAATTGAACAGGCGACACGTATGTGAATTAGTTTACAAAGTTGTGCTTTGCTTTTCTGTTCTTTCGTTGGAAACTTGTTCCTGTGCTGTACAGTGCGTTATATCACTTTTCAGTTTTCCTGTTATAATAATTGAACAGGCGACACGTATGTGAATTACTTTACAATGTTGTGCTTTGTTTTTCAGTTCTTTCGTTGGAAACTTGTTCCTGTGCTGTACAATGCGTTATATCACTGTTCGGTTTTCCTGTTATAATAATTGAACGGGCGACACGTATGTGATTTAGTTTACAAAGTTGTGCTTTGCCGTTCTGTTCGTTCGAAGGACCCTTGTTTCTGTGCCGTACAATGCGAGAGAACACTTTTCAGTTTTCCTGTATTCCTAAATGAGCGAGCGACACACATGTGATTCCATTTAAAGTAGGGCTTTGCTTTTCTTTGGAAACTTTTTCCTGTGCTGTACAGTGCGATATATCACTTTTCAGTTTTCCTGTATTCCTAATTGAGCGAGTGACACACATGTGATATAGTTTACAAAGTAGTGGTTTACATTCACGTTCTTTCGTTGGAAACTTGTACCTCAAGTTAGGGTTAGGATTAGGGTTAGGGTTAGGGTTAGGGCTAGGGTTAGGTCAGGGCTGGGTAAGGGATGTGTTAAGGTTAGAGTTAGGGTTAGGGTTAGGTGTTACGGTTTGGGTTACGGTTAGGGTTAGGGTTAGGGTTAGGGTTAGGGTTAGTGTTAGGTTTAGGTCAGGGCTGGGTAAGGGATGGGTTAGGGTTACGGTTAGTGTTAGGGTTACGGTTAGGTGTTACGATTTGGGTTACGGTTAGGGTTAGGGTTAGGGTTAGGGTTAGTGTTAGGGTTAGGTTTAGGGTTATGGTTAGGGCTAGGGTTAGGTCCGGGCTGGGTAAGGGATGGGTTAGTGTTAGGGTTAGGGTTAGGGTTAGGGTTAAGGTTAGGGTTAGGTGTTACGGTTAGGGTAAGGGTTAGGGTTAGGGTTAGTGTTAGGGTTAGGGTTAGCGTTAGGGGGTTAGGGTTAGGGTTAGGGTTAGGGTTAGGTTTAAGGTTATATCACTTTTCAGTTTTCCTGTTATAATAATTGAACAGGCGACACATATGTGAATTAGTTTACAAAGTTGTGCTTTGCCTATCTGTTCTTTCGATGGAAACATGTTTCTTTGCCTTACAGTGCGAGATAACACTTTTAAGTTTTCTGTATTCCTAATTGAGCAAGCGACACACAGGTGATTCCGTTTAAAAGTAGTGCTTTGCTATTCTGTTCTTTCATTTGAAACTTTGTCCTGTTCTGTACAGTGAGATATATCACTTTTCAGTTTTCCTGTATTCCTAATGGAGTGAGCGACACACATGTGAATTAGTTTACAAAGTAGTGCTTTGCTTTTCTGTTCTTTCGTTGTAAATTTGTTCCTGTGCTGTACAGTGCGTTATATCACTTTTCAGTTTTCCTGTTATAATAATCGAACAGGCGACAAATATGTGAATTAGTTTACAAAGTAATGTTTTGCTTTTTTGTTCTTTCATTGTAAAATTGTTCCTGTGTTTTACAGTGCGTTATATCACTTTTCAGTTTTCCTGTTATAATAATTGAACAGGCGACACGTATGTGAATTACTTTACAAAGTTGTGCTTTGCTTTTCTGTTCTTTCGTTGGAAACTTGTTCCTGTGGTGTACAGTGCATTATATCACTTTACAGTTTTCCTGTTATAATAATTGAACAGGCGACACGTATGTGAATTACTTTACAAAGTTGTGCTTTGCTTTTCTGTTCTTTCGTTGGAAACTTGTTCCTGTGCTGTACAGTGCATTATATCACTTTACAGTTTTCCTGTTATAATAATTGAACAGGCGACACGTATGTGATTTAGTTTACAAAGTTGTGCTTTGCGTTTCTGTTCTTTCGATGGAAACTTGTTTCTGTGCCATACAGTGCGAGATAAAACTTTTCAGTTTTCCATTATTCCTAAATGAGCGAGCGACACACAAGTGATTTAGTTTACAAAGTAGTGCTTTGGGTTTCTGTTCTTCTGTTGGAAACTTGTTTCTCTGCTGTACAGTGTGATATATCACTTTTCAGTTTTCCTGTTGTAATAATTGAACGGGCGACACGTATGTCATTTAGTTTACAAAGTTGTGCTTTGCCATTCTGTTCGTTCGAAGGACCCTTGTTTCTGTGCCGTACAATGCGAGAGAACACTTTTCAGTTTTCCTGTATTCCTAAATGAGCGAGCGACACACATGTGATTCCATTTAAAAGTAGGGCTTTGCTTTTCTTTGGAAACTTGTTCCTGTGCTGTACAGTGCGATATATCACTTTTCAGTTTTCCTGTATTCCTAATTGAGCGAGTGACACACATGTGATATAGTTTACAAAGTAGTGGTTTACATTCACGTTCTTTCATTGGAAACTTGTTCCTCAAGTTAGGGTTAGGATTAGGGTTAGGGTAAGGGTTAGGGCTAGGGTTAGTTCAGGGCTGGGTAAGGGATGGGTTAGGGTTAGGGTTAGGGTTAGGTGTTACGGTTTGGGTTACAGTTAGGGTTAGGATTAGGGTTAGGTTTAGGTCAGGGCTGGGTTAGGGATGGGATAGGGTTACGGTTAGGGTTAGGGTTAGGGTTAGGTGTTACGGTTTGGGTTATGGTTAGGGTTAGGGTTACGGTTAGTGTTAGGGTTATGGTTATGGTTAGGGCTAGGGTTAGGTCCGGGCTGGGTAAGGGATGGGTTAGGGTTAGGGTTAGGGTTAGGGTTAGGGTTAGGGTTAGCGTTAGGGGGTTAGGGTTAGGGTTAGGTTTAAGGTTATATCACTTTTCAGTTTTCCTGTTATAATAACTGAACAGGCGACACATATGTGAATTAGTTTACAAAGTTGTGCTTTGCCTATCTGTTCTTTCGATGGAAACTTGTTTCTTTGCCTTACAGTGCGAGATAACACTTTTAAGTTTTCCTGTATTCCTAATTAAGCGAGCGACACACAGGTGATTCCGTTTAAAAGTAGTGCTTTGCTATTCTGTTCTTTCATTTGAAACTTGGTCCTGTTCTGTACAGTGAGATATATCACTTTTCAGTTTTCCTGTATTCCTAATGGAGTGAGCGACACACATGTGAATAAGTTTACAAAGTAGTGCTTTGCTTTTCTGTTCTTTCGTTGTAAATTTGTTCCTGTGCTGTACAGTGCGTTATATCACTTTTCAGTTTTCCTGTTATAATAATCGAACAGGCGACACATATGTGAATTAGTTTACAAAGTAATGTTTTGCTTTTCTGTTCTTTCATTGTAAAATTGTTCCTGTGTTTTACAGTGCGTTATATCACTTTTCAGTTTTCCTGTTATAATAATTGAACAGGCGACACGTATGGGAATTAGTTTACAAAGTTGTGCTTTGCTTTTCTTTTTTTTCGTTGGAAACTTGTTCCTGTGCTGTACAGTGCATTATATCACTTTACAGTTTTCCTGTTATAATAATTGAACAGGCGACACGTATGTGAATTAGTTTAAAAAGTTGTGCTTTGCTTTTCTGTTCTTTCGTTGGAAACTTGTTCCTGTGCTGTACAGTGCGTTATATCACTTTTCAGTTTTCCTGTTATAATAATTGAACAGGCGACACGTATGTGAATTACTTTACAATGTTGTGCTTTGTTTTTCAGTTCTTTCGTTGGAAACTTGTTCCTGTGCTGTACAATGCGTTATATCACTGTTCAGTTTTCCTGTTATAATAATTGAACGGGCGACATATGTGTGATTTAGTTTACAAAGTTGTGCTTTGCCGTTCTGTTCGTTCGAAGGACCCTTGTTTCTGTGCCGTACAATGCGAGAGAACACTTTTCAGTTTTCCTGTATTCCTAAATGAGCGAGCGACACACATGTGATTCCATTTAAAAGTAGGGCTTTGCTTTTCTTTGGAAACTTGTTCCTGTGCTGTACAGTGCGATATATCACTTTTCAGTTTTCCTGTATTCCTAATTGAGCGGTGACACACATGTGATATAGTTTACAAAGTAGTGGTTTACATTCACGTTCTTTCGTTGGAAACTTGTTCCTCAAGTTAGGTTTAGGATTAGGGTTAGGGTTAGGGTTATGGCTAGGGTTAGGTCAGGGCTGGGTAAGGGATGTGTTAGGGTTAGAGTTAGGGTTAGGGTTAGGTGTTACGGTTTGGGTTACGGTTAGGGTTAGGGTTAGGGTTAGGGTTAGGGTTAGTGTTAGGTTTAGGTCAGGGCTGGGTAAGGGATGGGTTAGGGTTACGGTTAGGGTTAGGGTTACGGTTAGGTGTTACGATTTGGGTTACTGTTAGGGTTAGGGTTAGGGTTAGGGTTAGTGTTAGGGTTAGGTTTAGGGTTATGGTTAGGGCTAGGGTTAGGTCCGGGCTGGGTAAGGGATGGGTTAGTGTTAGGGTTAGGGTTAGGGTTAGGGTTGAGGTTAGGGTTAGGTGTTACGGTTAGGGTTAGGGTTAGGGTTAGGGTTAGGGTTAGTGTTAGGGTTAGGGTTAGCGTTAGGTGGTTAGTGTTAGGGTTATGGTTAGGGTTAGGTTTAAGGTTATATCACTTTTCAGTTTTCCTGTTATAATAATTGAACAGGCGACACATATATGAATTACTTTACAAAGTTGTGCTTTGCCTATCTGTTCTTTCGATGGAAACTTGTTTCTTTGCCTTACACTGCGAGATAACACTTTTAAGTTTTCTGTATTCCTGATTGAGCAAGCGACACACAGGTGATTCCGTTTAAAAGTAGTGCTTTGCTATTCTGTTCTTTCATTTGAAACTTGGTCCTGTTCTGTACAGTGAGATATATCACTTTTCAGTTTTCCTGTATTCCTAATGGAGTGAGCGACACACATGTGAATTAGTTTACAAAGTAGTGCTTTGCTTTTCTGTTCTTTCGTTGTAAATTTGTTCCTGTGCTATACAGTGCTTTTTATCACTTTTCAGTTTTCCTGTTATAATAATCGAACAGGCGACACGTATGGGAATTAGTTTACAAAGTAATGTTTTGCTTTTCTGTTCTTTCGTTGGAAACTTGTTCCTGTGGTGTACAGTGCATTATATCACTTTACAGTTTTCCTGTTATAATAATTGAACAGGCGACACGTATGTGAATTACTTTACAAAGTTGTGCTTTGCTTTTCTGTTCTTTCGTTGGAAACTTGTTCCTGTGCTGTACAGTGCATTATATCACTTTACAGTTTTCCTGTTATAATAATTGAACAGGCGACACGTATGTGATTTAGTTTACAAAGTTGTGCTTTGCGTTTCTGTTCTTTCGATGGAAACTTGTTTCTGTGCCATACAGTGCGAGATAAAACTTTTCAGTTTTCCATTATTCCTAAATGAGCGAGCGACACACAAATGATTTAGTTTACAAAGTAGTGCTTTGGGTTTCTGTTCTTCTGTTGGAAACTTGTTTCTCTGCTGTACAGTGTGATATATCACTTTTCAGTTTTCCTGTTGTAATAATTGAACGGGCGACACGTATGTCATTTAGTTTACAAAGTTGTGCTTTGCCATTCTGTTCGTTCGAAGGACCCTTGTTTCTGTGCCGTACAATGCGAGAGAACACTTTTCAGTTTTCCTGTATTCCTAAATGAGCGAGCGACACACATGTGATTCCATTTAAAAGTAGGGCTTTGCTTTTCTTTGGAAACTTGTTCCTGTGCTGTACAGTGCGATATATCACTTTTCAGTTTTCCTGTATTCCTAATTGAGCGAGTGACACACATGTGATATAGTTTACAAAGTAGTGGTTTACATTCACGTTCTTTCATTGGAAACTTGTTCCTCAAGTTAGGGTTAGGATTAGGGTTAGGGTAAGGGTTAGGGCTAGGGTTAGTTCAGGGCTGGGTAAGGGATGGGTTAGGGTTAGGGTTAGGGTTAGGTGTTACGGTTTGGGTTACAGTTAGGGTTAGGATTAGGGTTAGGTTTAGGTCAGGGCTGGGTTAGGGATGGGATAGGGTTACGGTTAGGGTTAGGGTTAGGGTTAGGTGTTACGGTTTGGGTTATGGTTAGGGTTAGGGTTACGGTTAGTGTTAGGGTTATGGTTATGGTTAGGGCTAGGGTTAGGTCCGGGCTGGGTAAGGGATGGGTTAGGGTTAGGGTTAGGGTTAGGGTTAGGGTTAGGGTTAGGGTTAGCGTTAGGGGGTTAGGGTTAGGGTTAGGTTTAAGGTTATATCACTTTTCAGTTTTCCTGTTATAATAATTGAACAGGCGACACATATGTGAATTAGTTTACAAAGTTGTGCTTTGCCTATCTGTTCTTTCGATGGAAACTTGTTTCTTTGCCTTACAGTGCGAGATAACACTTTTAAGTTTTCCTGTATTCCTAATTAAGCGAGCGACACACAGGTGATTCCGTTTAAAAGTAGTGCTTTGCTATTCTGTTCTTTCATTTGAAACTTGGTCCTGTTCTGTACAGTGAGATATATCACTTTTCAGTTTTCCTGTATTCCTAATGGAGTGAGCGACACACATGTGAATAAGTTTACAAAGTAGTGCTTTGCTTTTCTGTTCTTTCGTTGTAAATTTGTTCCTGTGCTGTACAGTGCGTTATATCACTTTTCAGTTTTCCTGTTATAATAATCGAACAGGCGACACATATGTGAATTAGTTTACAAAGTAATGTTTTGCTTTTCTGTTCTTTCATTGTAAAATTGTTCCTGTGTTTTACAGTGCGTTATATCACTTTTCAGTTTTCCTGTTATAATAATTGAACAGGCGACACGTATGGGAATTAGTTTACAAAGTTGTGCTTTGCTTTTCTTTTTTTTCGTTGGAAACTTGTTCCTGTGCTGTACAGTGCATTATATCACTTTACAGTTTTCCTGTTATAATAATTGAACAGGCGACACGTATGTGAATTAGTTTAAAAAGTTGTGCTTTGCTTTTCTGTTCTTTCGTTGGAAACTTGTTCCTGTGCTGTACAGTGCGTTATATCACTTTTCAGTTTTCCTGTTATAATAATTGAACAGGCGACACGTATGTGAATTACTTTACAATGTTGTGCTTTGTTTTTCAGTTCTTTCGTTGGAAACTTGTTCCTGTGCTGTACAATGCGTTATATCACTGTTCAGTTTTCCTGTTATAATAATTGAACGGGCGACATATGTGTGATTTAGTTTACAAAGTTGTGCTTTGCCGTTCTGTTCGTTCGAAGGACCCTTGTTTCTGTGCCGTACAATGCGAGAGAACACTTTTCAGTTTTCCTGTATTCCTAAATGAGCGAGCGACACACATGTGATTCCATTTAAAAGTAGGGCTTTGCTTTTCTTTGGAAACTTGTTCCTGTGCTGTACAGTGCGATATATCACTTTTCAGTTTTCCTGTATTCCTAATTGAGCGAGTGACACACATGTGATATAGTTTACAAAGTAGTGGTTTACATTCACGTTCTTTCGTTGGAAACTTGTTCCTCAAGTTAGGTTTAGGATTAGGGTTAGGGTTAGGGTTATGGCTAGGGTTAGGTCAGGGCTGGGTAAGGGATGTGTTAGGGTTAGAGTTAGGGTTAGGGTTAGGTGTTACGGTTTGGGTTACGGTTAGGGTTAGGGTTAGGGTTAGGGTTAGGGTTAGTGTTAGGTTTAGGTCAGGGCTGGGTAAGGGATGGGTTAGGGTTACGGTTAGGGTTAGGGTTACGGTTAGGTGTTACGATTTGGGTTACTGTTAGGGTTAGGGTTAGGGTTAGGGTTAGTGTTAGGGTTAGGTTTAGGGTTATGGTTAGGGCTAGGGTTAGGTCCGGGCTGGGTAAGGGATGGGTTAGTGTTAGGGTTAGGGTTAGGGTTAGGGTTGAGGTTAGGGTTAGGTGTTACGGTTAGGGTTAGGGTTAGGGTTAGGGTTAGGGTTAGGGTTAGTGTTAGGGTTAGGGTTAGCGTTAGGTGGTTAGTGTTAGGGTTATGGTTAGGGTTAGGTTTAAGGTTATATCACTTTTCAGTTTTCCTGTTATAATAATTGAACAGGCGACACATATGTGAATTACTTTACAAAGTTGTGCTTTGCCTATCTGTTCTTTCGATGGAAACTTGTTTCTTTGCCTTACACTGCGAGATAACACTTTTAAGTTTTCTGTATTCCTGATTGAGCAAGCGACACACAGGTGATTCCGTTTAAAAGTAGTGCTTTGCTATTCTGTTCTTTCATTTGAAACTTGGTCCTGTTCTGTACAGTGAGATATATCACTTTTCAGTTTTCCTGTATTCCTAATGGAGTGAGCGACACACATGTGAATTCGTTTACAAAGTAGTGCTTTGCTTTTCTGTTCTTTCGTTGTAAATTTGTTCCTGTGCTGTACAGTGCGTTATATCACTTTTCAGTTTTCCTGTTATAATAATCGAACAGGCGACACATATGTGAATTAGTTTACAAAGTAATGTTTTGCTTTTTTGTTCTTTCATTGTAAAATTGTTCCTGTGTTTTACAGTGCGTTATATCACTTTTCAGTTTTCCTGTTATAATAATTGAACAGGCGACACATATGGGAATTAGTTTACAAAGTTGTGCTTTGCTTTTCTGTTCTTTCGTTGGAAACTTGTTCCTGTGCTGTACAGTGCATTATATCACTTTACAGTTTTCCTGTTATAATAATTGAACAGGCGACACGTATGTGAAATAGTTTACAAAGTTGTGCTTTGCTTTTCTGTTCTTTCGTTGGAAACTTGTTCCTGTGCTGTACAGTGCGTTATATCACTTTTCAGTTTTCCTGTTATAATAATTGAACAGGCGACACGTATGTGAATTAGTTTACAAAGTTGTGCTTTGTTTTTCAGTTCTTTCGTTGGAAACTTGTTCCTGTGCTGTACAATGCGTTATATCACTGTTCAGTTTTCCTGTTATAATAATTGAACGGTCGACACGTATGTGATTTAGTTTACAAAGTTGTGCTTTGCGTTTCTGTTCTTTCGATGGAAAGGTGTTTCTGTGCCATACAGTGCGAGATAAAACTTTTCAGTTTTCCAGTATTCCTAAATGAGCGAGCGACACACATGTGATTTAGTTTACAAAGTAGTGCTTTGGGTTTCTGTTCTTCTGTTGGAAACTTGTTTCTGTGCTGTACAGTGTGATATATCACTTTTCAGTTTTCCTGTTGTCATAATTGAACGGGCGACACGTATGTCATTTAGTTTACAAAGTTGTGCTTTGCCGTTCTGTTCTTTCGAAGGACCCTTGTTTCTGTGCGGTACAATGCGAAAGAACACTTTTCAGTTTTCCTGTATTCCTAAATGAGCGAGCGACACACATGTGATTCCATTTAAAAGTAGGGCTTTGCTTTTCTTTGGAAACTTGTTCCTCTGCTGTACAGTGCGATATATCACTTTTCAGTTTTCCTGTATTCCTAATTGAGCGAGTGACACACATGTGATATAGTTTACAAAGTAGTGGTTTACATTCACGTTCTTTCGTTGGAAACTTGTTCCTCAAGTTAGGGTTAGGATTAGGGTTAGGGTAAGGGTTAGGGCTAGGGTTAGGTCAGGGCTGGGTAAGGGATGGGTTAGGGTTAGGGTTAGGGTTAGGTGTTACGGTTTGGGTTACAGTTAGGGTTAGGGTTAGGGTTAGGTTTAGGTCAGGGCTGGGTAAGGGATGGGTTAGGGTTAGGGTTAGGGTTAGGGTTAGGGTTATATCACATTTCAGTTTTCCTGTTATAATAATTGAACAGGCGACACATATGTGAATTAGTTTACAAAGTTGTGCTTTGCGTATCTGTTCTTTCGATGGATACTTGTTTCTTTGCCTTACAGTGCGAGATAACACTTTTAAGTTTTCCTGTATTCCTAATTGAGCGAGCGACACACAGGTGATTCCGTGTAAAAGTAGTGCTTTGCTATTCTGTTCTTTCATTTGAAACTTGGTCCTGTTCTGTACAGTGAGATATATCACTTTTCAGTTTTCCTGTATTCCTAATGGAGTGAGCGACACACATGTGAATTAGTTTACAAAGTAGTGCTTTGCTTTTCTGTTCTTTCGTTGTAAATTTGTTCCTGTGCTATACAGTGCTTTTTATCACTTTTCAGTTTTCCTGTTATAATAATCGAACAGGCGACACGTATGGGAATTAGTTTACAAAGTAATGTTTTGCTTTTCTGTTCTTTCGTTGGAAACTTGTTCCTGTGGTGTACAGTGCATTATATCACTTTACAGTTTTCCTGTTATAATAATTGAACAGGCGACACGTATGTGAATTACTTTACAAAGTTGTGCTTTGCTTTTCTGTTCTTTCGTTGGAAACTTGTTCCTGTGCTGTACAGTGCATTATATCACTTTACAGTTTTCCTGTTATAATAATTGAACAGGCGACACGTATGTGATTTAGTTTACAAAGTTGTGCTTTGCGTTTCTGTTCTTTCGATGGAAACTTGTTTCTGTGCCATACAGTGCGAGATAAAACTTTTCAGTTTTCCATTATTCCTAAATGAGCGAGCGACACACAAATGATTTAGTTTACAAAGTAGTGCTTTGGGTTTCTGTTCTTCTGTTGGAAACTTGTTTCTCTGCTGTACAGTGTGATATATCACTTTTCAGTTTTCCTGTTGTAATAATTGAACGGGCGACACGTATGTCATTTAGTTTACAAAGTTGTGCTTTGCCATTCTGTTCGTTCGAAGGACCCTTGTTTCTGTGCCGTACAATGCGAGAGAACACTTTTCAGTTTTCCTGTATTCCTAAATGAGCGAGCGACACACATGTGATTCCATTTAAAAGTAGGGCTTTGCTTTTCTTTGGAAACTTGTTCCTGTGCTGTACAGTGCGATATATCACTTTTCAGTTTTCCTGTATTCCTAATTGAGCGAGTGACACACATGTGATATAGTTTACAAAGTAGTGGTTTACATTCAC
Source organism: Meriones unguiculatus (assembly GCF_030254825.1). Classification (NCBI taxonomy): domain Eukaryota; kingdom Metazoa; phylum Chordata; class Mammalia; order Rodentia; family Muridae; genus Meriones; species Meriones unguiculatus. The sequence continues at coordinate 28,130,380 of NC_083362.1, read as the reverse complement.
GTTCTTTCATTGGAAACTTGTTCCTCAAGTTAGGGTTAGGATTAGGGTTAGGGTAAGGGTTAGGGCTAGGGTTAGTTCAGGGCTGGGTAAGGGATGGGTTAGGGTTAGGGTTAGGGTTAGGTGTTACGGTTTGGGTTACAGTTAGGGTTAGGATTAGGGTTAGGTTTAGGTCAGGGCTGGGTTAGGGATGGGATAGGGTTACGGTTAGGGTTAGGGTTAGGGTTAGGTGTTACGGTTTGGGTTATGGTTAGGGTTAGGGTTACGGTTAGTGTTAGGGTTATGGTTATGGTTAGGGCTAGGGTTAGGTCCGGGCTGGGTAAGGGATGGGTTAGGGTTAGGGTTAGGGTTAGGGTTAGGGTTAGGGTTAGCGTTAGGGGGTTAGGGTTAGGGTTAGGTTTAAGGTTATATCACTTTTCAGTTTTCCTGTTATAATAATTGAACAGGCGACACATATGTGAATTAGTTTACAAAGTTGTGCTTTGCCTATCTGTTCTTTCGATGGAAACTTGTTTCTTTGCCTTACAGTGCGAGATAACACTTTTAAGTTTTCCTGTATTCCTAATTAAGCGAGCGACACACAGGTGATTCCGTTTAAAAGTAGTGCTTTGCTATTCTGTTCTTTCATTTGAAACTTGGTCCTGTTCTGTACAGTGAGATATATCACTTTTCAGTTTTCCTGTATTCCTAATGGAGTGAGCGACACACATGTGAATAAGTTTACAAAGTAGTGCTTTGCTTTTCTGTTCTTTCGTTGTAAATTTGTTCCTGTGCTGTACAGTGCGTTATATCACTTTTCAGTTTTCCTGTTATAATAATCGAACAGGCGACACATATGTGAATTAGTTTACAAAGTAATGTTTTGCTTTTCTGTTCTTTCATTGTAAAATTGTTCCTGTGTTTTACAGTGCGTTATATCACTTTTCAGTTTTCCTGTTATAATAATTGAACAGGCGACACGTATGGGAATTAGTTTACAAAGTTGTGCTTTGCTTTTCTTTTTTTTCGTTGGAAACTTGTTCCTGTGCTGTACAGTGCATTATATCACTTTACAGTTTTCCTGTTATAATAATTGAACAGGCGACACGTATGTGAATTAGTTTAAAAAGTTGTGCTTTGCTTTTCTGTTCTTTCGTTGGAAACTTGTTCCTGTGCTGTACAGTGCGTTATATCACTTTTCAGTTTTCCTGTTATAATAATTGAACAGGCGACACGTATGTGAATTACTTTACAATGTTGTGCTTTGTTTTTCAGTTCTTTCGTTGGAAACTTGTTCCTGTGCTGTACAATGCGTTATATCACTGTTCAGTTTTCCTGTTATAATAATTGAACGGGCGACATATGTGTGATTTAGTTTACAAAGTTGTGCTTTCCCGTTCTGTTCGTTCGAAGGACCCTTGTTTCTGTGCCGTACAATGCGAGAGAACACTTTTCAGTTTTCCTGTATTCCTAAATGAGCGAGCGACACACATGTGATTCCATTTAAAAGTAGGGCTTTGCTTTTCTTTGGAAACTTGTTCCTGTGCTGTACAGTGCGATATATCACTTTTCAGTTTTCCTGTATTCCTAATTGAGCGAGTGACACACATGTGATATAGTTTACAAAGTAGTGGTTTACATTCACGTTCTTTCGTTGGAAACTTGTTCCTCAAGTTAGGTTTAGGATTAGGGTTAGGGTTAGGGTTATGGCTAGGGTTAGGTCAGGGCTGGGTAAGGGATGTGTTAGGGTTAGAGTTAGGGTTAGGGTTAGGTGTTACGGTTTGGGTTACGGTTAGGGTTAGGGTTAGGGTTAGGGTTAGGGTTAGTGTTAGGTTTAGGTCAGGGCTGGGTAAGGGATGGGTTAGGGTTACGGTTAGGGTTAGGGTTACGGTTAGGTGTTACGATTTGGGTTACTGTTAGGGTTAGGGTTAGGGTTAGGGTTAGTGTTAGGGTTAGGTTTAGGGTTATGGTTAGGGCTAGGGTTAGGTCCGGGCTGGGTAAGGGATGGGTTAGTGTTAGGGTTAGGGTTAGGGTTAGGGTTGAGGTTAGGGTTAGGTGTTACGGTTAGGGTTAGGGTTAGGGTTAGGGTTAGGGTTAGTGTTAGGGTTAGGGTTAGCGTTAGGTGGTTAGTGTTAGGGTTATGGTTAGGGTTAGGTTTAAGGTTATATCACTTTTCAGTTTTCCTGTTATAATAATTGAACAGGCGACACATATGTGAATTACTTTACAAAGTTGTGCTTTGCCTATCTGTTCTTTCGATGGAAACTTGTTTCATTGCCTTACACTGCGAGATAACACTTTTAAGTTTTCTGTATTCCTAATTGAGCAAGCGACACACAGGTGATTCCGTTTAAAAGTAGTGCTTTGCTATTCTGTTCTTTCATTTGAAACTTGGTCCTGTTCTGTACAGTGAGATATATCACTTTTCAGTTTTCCTGTATTCCTAATGGAGTGAGCGACACACATGTGAATTCGTTTACAAAGTAGTGCTTTGCTTTTCTGTTCTTTCGTTGTAAATTTGTTCCTGTGCTGTACAGTGCGTTATATCACTTTTCAGTTTTCCTGTTATAATAATCGAACAGGCGACACATATGTGAATTAGTTTACAAAGTAATGTTTTGCTTTTTTGTTCTTTCATTGTAAAATTGTTCCTGTGTTTTACAGTGCGTTATATCACTTTTCAGTTTTCCTGTTATAATAATTGAACAGGCGACACATGGGAATTAGTTTACAAAGTTGTGCTTTGCTTTTCTGTTCTTTCGTTGGAAACTTGTTCCTGTGCTGTACAGTGCATTATATCACTTTACAGTTTTCCTGTTATAATAATTGAACAGGCGACACGTATGTGAAATAGTTTACAAAGTTGTGCTTTGCTTTTCTGTTCTTTCGTTGGAAACTTGTTCCTGTGCTGTACAGTGCGTTATATCACTTTTCAGTTTTCCTGTTATAATAATTGAACAGGCGACACGTATGTGAATTAGTTTACAAAGTTGTGCTTTGTTTTTCAGTTCTTTCGTTGGAAACTTGTTCCTGTGCTGTACAATGCGTTATATCACTGTTCAGTTTTCCTGTTATAATAATTGAACGGGCGACACGTATGTGATTTAGTTTACAAAGTTGTGCTTTGCGTTTCTGTTCTTTCGATGGAAACTTGTTTCTGTGCCATACAGTGCGAGATAAAACTTTTCAGTTTTCCAGTATTCCTAAATGAGCGAGCGACACACATGTGATTTAGTTTACAAAGTAGTGCTTTGGGTTTCTGTTCTTCTGTTGGAAACTTGTTTCTGTGCTGTACAGTGTGATATATCACTTTTCAGTTTTCCTGTTGTCATAATTGAACGGGCGACACGTATGTCATTTAGTTTACAAAGTTGTGCTTTGCCGTTCTGTTCTTTCGAAGGACCCTTGTTTCTGTGCGGTACAATGCGAAAGAACACTTTTCAGTTTTCCTGTATTCCTAAATGAGCGAGCGACACACATGTGATTCCATTTAAAAGTAGGGCTTTGCTTTTCTTTGGAAACTTGTTCCTCTGCTGTACAGTGCGATATATCACTTTTCAGTTTTCCTGTATTCCTAATTGAGCGAGTGACACACATGTGATATAGTTTACAAAGTAGTGGTTTACATTCACGTTCTTTCGTTGGAAACTTGTTCCTCAAGTTAGGGTTAGGATTAGGGTTAGGGTAAGGGTTAGGGCTAGGGTTAGGTCAGGGCTGGGTAAGGGATGGGTTAGGGTTAGGGTTAGGGTTAGGTGTTACGGTTTGGGTTACAGTTAGGGTTAGGGTTAGGGTTAGGTTTAGGTCAGGGCTGGGTAAGGGATGGGTTAGGGTTAGGGTTAGGGTTAGGGTTAGGGTTATATCACATTTCAGTTTTCCTGTTATAATAATTGAACAGGCGACACATATGTGAATTAGTTTACAAAGTTGTGCTTTGCGTATCTGTTCTTTCGATGGATAGTTGTTTCTTTGCCTTACAGTGCGAGATAACACTTTTAAGTTTTCCTGTATTCCTAATTGAGCGAGCGACACACAGGTGATTCCGTTTAAAAGTAGTGCTTTGCTATTCTGTTCTTTCATTTGAAACTTGGTCCTGTTCTGTACAGTGAGATATATCACTTTTCAGTTTTCCTGTGTTCCTAATGCAGTGAGCGACACACATGTGAATTAGTTTACAAAGTAGTGCTTTGCTTTTCAGTTCTTTCGTTGGAAACTTGTTCCTGTGCTGTACAGTGCATTATATCACTTTACAGTTTTCCTGTTATAATAATTGAACAGGCGACACGTATGTGATTTAGTTTACAAAGTTGTGCTTTGCATTTCTGTTCTTTCGATGGAAACTTGTTTCTGTGCCATACAGTGCGAGATAAAACTTTTCAGTTTTCCAGTATTCCTAAATGAGCGAGCGACACACAAATGATTTAGTTTACAAAGTAGTGCTTTGGGTTTCTGTTCTTCTGTTGGAAACTTGTTTCTCTGCTGTACAGTGTGATATATCACTTTTCAGTTTTCCTGTTGTAATAATTGAACGGGCGACACGTATGTCATTTAGTTTACAAAGTTGTGCTTTGCCATTCTGTTCGTTCGAAGGACCCTTGTTTCTGTGCCGTACAATGCGAGAGAACACTTTTCAGTTTTCCTGTATTCCTAAATGAGCGAGCGACACACATGTGATATAGTTTACAAAGTAGTGGTTTACATTCACGTTCTTTCGTTGGAAACTTGTTCCTCAAGTTAGGGTTAGGATTAGGGTTAGTGTAAGGGTTAGGGCTAGGGTTAGGTCAGGGCTGGGTAAGGGATGGGTTAGTGTTAGTGTTAGGGTTAGGTGTTACGGTTTGGGTTACAGTTAGGGTTAGGGTTAGGGTTAGGTTTAGGTCAGGGCTGGGTAAGGGATGGGATATGGTTACGGTTAGGGTTAGGGTTAGGGTTAGTGTTAGGGTTAGGGTTAGGGTTATGGTTAGGGCTAGGGTTAGGTCCGGGCTGGGTAAGGGATGGGTTAGGGTTAGGGTTAGGGTTAGGGTTAGGGTTAGTGTTAGGGTTAGGGTTAGCGTTAGGGGGTTAGGGTTAGGGTTAGGTTTAAGGTTATATCACTTTTCAGTTTTCCTGTTATAATAATTGAACAGGCGACACATATGTGAATTAGTTTACAAAGTTGTGCTTTGCCTATCTGTTCTTTCGATGGAAACTTGTTTCTTTCCCTTACAGTGCGAGATAACACTTTTAAGTTTTCCTGTATTCCTAATTCAGCGAGCGACACACAGGTGATTTCGTTTAAAAGTAGTGCTTTGCTATTCTGTTCTTTCATTTGAAACTTGGTCCTGTTCTGTACAGTGAGATATATCACTTTTCAGTTTTCCTGTGTTCCTAATGGAGTGAGCGACACACATGTGAATTAGTTTACAAAGTAGTGCTTTGCTTTTCTGTTCTTTCGTTGTAAATTTGTTCCTGTGCTGTACAGTGCGTTATATCACTTTTCAATTTTCCTGTTATAGTAATCGAACAGGCGACACATATGTGAATTAGTTTACAAAGTAATGTTTTGCTTTTCTGTTCTTTCATTGTAAAATTGTTCCTGTGATTTACAGTGCGTTATATCACTTTTCAGTTTTCCTGTTATAATAATTGAACAGGCGACACGTATGGGAATTAGTTTACAAAGTTGTGCTTTGCTTTTCTGTTCTTTCGGTGGAAAATTGTTCCTGTGCTGTACAGTGCATTATATCACTTTACAGTTTTCCTGTTATAATAATTGAACAAGCGACACGTATGTGAATTAGTTTACAAAGTTGTGCTTTGCTTTTCTGTTCTTTCGTTGGAAACTTGTTCCTGTGCTGTACAGTGCGTTATATCACTTTTCAGTTTTCCTGTTATAATAATTGAACAGGCGACACATATGTGAATTAGTTTACAAAGTTGTGCTTTGTTTTTCAGTTCTTTCGTTGGAAACTTGTTCCTGTGCTGTACAATGCGTTATATCACTGTTCAGTTTTCCTGTTATAATAATTGAACAGGCGACACGTATGTCATTTAGTTTACGAAGTTGTGCTTTGCCGTTCTGTTCGTTCGAAGGACCCTTGTTTCTGTGCCGTACAATGCGAGAGAACACTTTTCAGTTTTCCTGTATTCCTAAATGAGCGAGCGACACACATGTGATTCCATTTAAAAGTAGGGCTTTGCTTTTCTTTGGAAACTTGTTCCTGTGCTGTACAGTGCGATATATCACTTTTCAGTTTTCCTGTATTCCTAATTGAGCGAGTGACACACATGTGATATAGTTTACAAAGTAGTGGTTTACATTCACGTTCTTTCGTTGGAAACTTGTTCCTCAAGTTAGGGTTAGGATTAGGGTTAGGGTTAGGGTTAGGGCTAGGGTTAGGTCAGGGCTGGGTAAGGGATGTGTTAGGGTTAGGGTTAGGGTTAGGGTTAGGTGTTACGGTTTGGGTTACGGTTAGGGTTAGGGTTAGGGTTAGGGTTAGTGTTAGGTTTAGGTCAGGGCTGGGTAAGGGATGGGTTAGGGTTAGGATTAGGGTTAGGGTTACGGTTAGGTGTTACGGTTTGGGTTATGGTTAGGGTAAGGGTTAGGGTTAGGGTTAGTGTTAGGTTTAGGTTTAGGGTTATGGTTTGGGCTAGGGTTAGGTCAGGGCTGGGTAAGGGATGGGTTAGGGTTAGGGTTAGGGTTAGGGTTAGGGTTAAGGTTAGGGTTAGGTGTTACGGTTAGGGTTAGGGTTAGGTTTAGGGTTAGGGTTAGTGTTAGGGTTAGGGTTAGCGTTAGGGGGTTAGGGTTAGGGTTAGGGTTAGGTTTAAGGTTATATCACTTTTCAGTTTTCCTGTTATAATAATTGAACAGGCGACACATATGTGAATTAGTTTACAAAGTTGTGCTTTGCCTATCTGTTCTTTCGATGGAAACTTGTTTCTTTGCCTTACAGTGCGAGATAACACTTTTAACTTTTCCTGTATTCCTAATTGAGCGAGCGACACACAGGTGATTCCGTTTAAAAGTAGTGCTTTGCTATTCTGTTCTTTCATTTGAAACTTGGTCCTGTTCTGTACAGTGAGATATATCACTTTTCAGTTTTCCTGTATTCCTAATGGAGTGAGCGACACACATGTGAATTAGTTTACAAAGTAGTGCTTTGCTTTTCTGTTCTTTTGTTGTAAATTTGTTCCTGTGCTATACAGTGCTTTTTATCACTTTTCAGTTTTCCTGTTATAATAATCGAACAGGCGACACGTATGGGAATTAGTTTACAAAGTAATGTTTTGCTTTTCTGTTCTTTCGTTGGAAACTTGTTCCTGTGGTGTACAGTGCATTATATCACTTTACAGTTTTCCTGTTATAATAATTGAACAGGCGACACGTATGTGAATTACTTTACAAAGTTGTGCTTTGCTTTTCTATTCTTTCGTTGGAAACTTGTTCCTGTGCTGTACAGTGCATTATATCACTTTACAGTTTTCCTGTTATAGTAATTGAACAGGCGACACGTATGTGATTTAGTTTACAAAGTAGTGCTTTGGGTTTCTGTTCTTCTGTTGGAAACTTGTTTCTCTGCTGTACAGTGTGATATATCACTTTTCAGTTTTCCTGTTGTAATAATTGAACGGGCGACACGTATGTCATTTAGTTTACAAAGTTGTGCTTTGCCATTCTGTTCGTTCGAAGGACCCTTGTTTCTGTGCCGTACAATGCGAGAGAACACTTTTCAGTTTTCCTGTATTCCTAAATGAGCGAGCGACACACATGTGATTCCATTTAAAAGTAGGGCTTTGCTTTTCTTTGGAAACTTGTTCCTGTGCTGTACAGTGCGATATATCACTTTTCAGTTTTCCTGTATTCCTAATTGAGCGAGTGACACACATGTGATATAGTTTACAAAGTAGTGGTTTACATTCACGTTCTTTCGTTGGAAACTTGTTCCTCAAGTTAGGGTTAGGATTAGGGTTAGGGTAAGGGTTAGGGCTAGGGGTAGGTCAGGGCTGGGTAAGGGATGGGTTAGGGTTAGGGTTAGGGTTAGGTGTTACGGTTTGGGTTACAGTTAGGGTTAGGATTAGGGTTAGGTTTAGGTCAGGGCTGGGTTAGGGATGGGATAGGGTTACGGTTAGGGTTAGGGTTAGGGTTAGGTGTTACGGTTTGGGTTACGGTTAGGGTTAGGGTTATGGTTAGTGTTAGGGTTAGGGTTAGGGTTATGGTTAGGGCTAGGGTTAGGTCCGGGCTGGGTAAGGGATGGGTTAGGGTTAGGGTTAGGGTTAGGGTTAGTGTTAGGGTTAGGGTTAGCGTTAGGGGGTTAGGGTTAGGGTTAGGTTTAAGGTTATATCACTTTTCAGTTTTCCTGTTATAATAATTGAACAGGCGACACATATGTGAATTTGTTTACAAAGTTGTGCTTTGCCTATCTGTTCTTTCGCTGGAAACTTATTTCTTTGCCTTACAGTGCGAGATAACACTTTTAAGTTTTCCTGTATTCCTAATTAAGCGAGCGACACACAGGTGATTCCGTTTAAAAGTAGTGCTTTGCTATTCTGTTCTTTCATTTGAAACTTGGTCCTGTTCTGTACAGTGAGATATATCACTTTTCAGTTTTCCTGTATTCCTAATGGAGTGAGCGACACACATGTGAATAAGTTTACAAAGAAGTGCTTTGCTTTTCTGTTCTTTCGTTGTAAATTTGTTCCTGTGCTGTACAGTGCGTTATATCACTTTTCAGTTTTCCTGTTATAATAATTGAACAGGCGACACATATGGGAATTAGTTTACAAAGTTGTGCTTTGCTTTTCTGTTCTTTCGTTGGAAACTTGTTCCTCAAGTTAGGTTTAGGATTAGGGTTAGGGTTAGGGTTAGGGCTAGGGTTAGGTCAGGGCTGGGTAAGGGATGTGTTAGAGTTAGAGTTAGGGTTAGGGTTAGGTGTTACGGTTTGGGTTACGGTTAGGGTTAGGGTTAGGGTTAGGGTTAGGGTTAGTGTTAGGTTTAGGTCAGGGCTGGGTAAGGGATGGGTTAGGGTTACGGTTAGGGTTAGGGTTACGGTTAGGTGTTACGATTTGGGTTACTGTTAGGGTTAGGGTTAGGGTTAGGGTTAGTGTTAGGGTTAGGTTTAGGGTTATGGTTAGGGCTAGGGTTAGGTCCGGGCTGGGTAAGGGATGGGTTAGTGTTAGGGTTAGGGTTAGGGTTAGGGTTGAGGTTAGGGTTACGTGTTACGGTTAGGGTTAGGGTTAGGGTTAGGGTTAGGGTTAGTGTTAGGGTTAGGGTTAGCGTTAGGTGGTTAGTGTTAGGGTTATGGTTAGGGTTAGGTTTAAGGTTATATCACTTTTCAGTTTTCCTGTTATAATAATTGAACAGGCGACACATATGTGAATTACTTTACAAAGTTGTGCTTTGCCTATCTGTTCTTTCGATGGAAACTTGTTTCTTTGCCTTACACTGCGAGATAACACTTTTAAGTTTTCTGTATTCCTGATTGAGCAAGCGACACACAGGTGATTCCGTTTAAAAGTAGTGCTTTGCTATTCTGTTCTTTCATTTGAAACTTGGTCCTGTTCTGTACAGTGAGATATATCACTTTTCAGTTTTCCTGTATTCCTAATGGAGTGAGCGACACACATGTGAATTAGTTTACAAAGTAGTGCTTTGCTTTTCTGTTCTTTCGTTGTAAATTTGTTCCTGTGCTGTACAGTGCGTTATATCACTTTTCAGTTTTCCTGTTATAATAATCGAACAGGCGACACATATGTGAATTAGTTTACAAAGTAATGTTTTGCTTTTTTGTTCTTTCATTGTAAAATTGTTCCTGTGTTTTACAGTGCGTTATATCACTTTTCAGTTTTCCTGTTATAATAATTGAACAGGCGACACATATGGGAATTAGTTTACAAAGTTGTGCTTTGCTTTTCTGTTCTTTCGTTGGAAACTTGTTCCTGTGCTGTACAGTGCATTATATCACTTTACAGTTTTCCTGTTATAATAATTGAACAGGCGACACGTATGTGAAATAGTTTACAAAGTTGTGCTTTGCTTTTCTGTTCTTTCGTTGGAAACTTGTTCCTGTGCTGTACAGTGCGTTATATCACTTTTCAGTTTTCCTGTTATAATAATTGAACAGGCGACACGTATGTGAATTAGTTAACAAAGTTGTGCTTTGTTTTTCAGTTCTTTCGTTGGAAACTTGTTCCTGTGCTGTACAATGCGTTATATCACTGTTCAGTTTTCCTGTTATAATAATTGAACGGGCGACACGTATGTGATTTAGTTTACAAAGTTGTGCTTTGCGTTTCTGTTCTTTCGATGGAAACTTGTTTCTGTGCCATACAGTACGAGATAAAACTTTTCAGTTTTCCAGTTTTCCTAAATGAGCGAGCGACACACATGTGATTTAGTTTACAAAGTAGTGCTTTGGGTTTCTGTTCTTCTGTTGGAAACTTGTTTCTGTGCTGTACAGTGTGATATATCACTTTTCAGTTTTCCTGTTGTCATAATTGAACGGGCGACACGTATGTCATTTAGTTTACAAAGTTGTGCTTTGCCGTTCTGTTCTTTCGAAGGACCCTTGTTTCTGTGCGGTACAATGCGAAAGAACACTTTTCAGTTTTCCTGTATTCCTAAATGAGCGAGCGACACACATGTGATTCCATTTAAAAGTAGGGCTTTGCTTTTCTTTGGAAACTTGTTCCTCTGCTGTACAGTGCGATATATCACTTTTCAGTTTTCCTGTATTCCTAATTGAGCGAGTGACACACATGTGATATAGTTTACAAAGTAGTGGTTTACATTCACGTTCTTTCGTTGGAAACTTGTTCCTCAAGTTAGGGTTAGGATTAGGGTTAGGGTAAGGGTTAGGGCTAGGGTTAGGTCAGGGCTGGGTAAGGGATGGGTTAGGGTTAGGGTTAGGGTTAGGTGTTACGGTTTGCGTTACAGTTAGGGTTAGGGTTAGGGTTAGGTTTAGGTCAGGGCTGGGTAAGGGATGGGTTAGGGTTAGGGTTAGGGTTAGGGTTAGGGTTATATCACATTTCAGTTTTCCTGTTATAATAATTGAACAGGCGACACATATGTGAATTAGTTTACAAAGTTGTGCTTTGCGTATCTGTTCTTTCGATGGATACTTGTTTCTTTGCCTTACAGTGCGAGATAACACTTTTAAGTTTTCCTGTATTCCTAATTGAGCGAGCGACACACAGGTGATTCCGTGTAAAAGTAGTGCTTTGCTATTCTGTTCTTTCATTTGAAACTTGGTCCTGTTCTGTACAGTGAGATATATCACTTTTCAGTTTTCCTGTGTTCCTAATGCAGTGAGCGACACACATGTGAATTAGTTTACAAAGTAGTGCTTTGCTTTTCAGTTCTTTCGTTGGAAACTTGTTCCTGTGCTGTACAGTGCATTATATCACTTTACAGTTTTCCTGTTATAATAATTGAACAGGCGACACGTATGTGATTTAGTTTACAAAGTTGTGCTTTGCGTTTCTGTTCTTTCGATGGAAACTTGTTTCTGTGCCATACAGTGCGAGATAAAACTTTTCAGTTTTCCAGTATTCCTAAATGAGCGAGCGACACACAAATGATTTAGTTTACAAAGTAGTGCTTTGGGTTTCTGTTCTTCTGTTGGAAACTTGTTTCTCTGCTGTACAGTGTGATATATCACTTTTCAGTTTTCCTGTTGTAATAATTGAACGGGCGACACGTATGTCATTTTGTTTACAAAGTTGTGCTTTGCCATTCTGTTCGTTCGAAGGACCCTTGTTTCTGTGCCGTACAATGCGAGAGAACACTTTTCAGTTTTCCTGTATTCCTAAATGAGCGAGCGACACACATGTGATTCCATTTAAAAGTAGGGCTTTGCTTTTCTTTGGAAACTTGTTCCTGTGCTGTACAGTGCGATATATCACTTTTCAGTTTTCCTGTATTCCTAATTGAGCGAGTGACACACATGTGATATAGTTTACAAAGTAGTGGTTTACATTCACGTTCTTTCGTTGGAAACTTGTTCCTCAAGTTAGGGTTAGGATTAGGGTTAGGGTAAGGGTTAGGGCTAGGGTTAGGTCAGGGCTGGGTAAGGGATGGGTTAGGGTTAGGGTTAGGGTTAGGTGTTACGGTTTGGGTTACAGTTAGGGTTAGGATTAGGGTTAGGTTTAGGTCAGGGCTGGGTTAGTGATGGGATAGGGTTACGGTTAGGGTTAGGGTTAGGGTTAGGTGTTACGGTTTGGGTTACGGTTAGGGTTAGGGTTAGGGTTAGGGTTAGTGTTAGGTTTAGGTCAGGGCTGGGTAAGGGATGGGTTAGGGTTAGGATTAGGGTTAGGGTTACGGTTAGGTGTTACGGTTTGGGTTATGGTTAGGGTAAGGGTTAGGGTTAGGTTTAGTGTTAGGGTTAGGTTTAGGGTTATGGTTTGGGCTAGGGTTAGGTCAGGCCTGGGTAAGGGATGGGTTAGGGTTAGGGTTAGGGTTAGGGTTAGGGTTAGGGTTAGGGTTAAGGTTAGGGTTAGGTGTTACGGTTAGGGTTAGGGTTAGCTTTAGGGTTAGGGTTAGTGTTAGGGTTAGGGTTAGCGTTAGGGGGTTAGGGTTAGGGTTAGGGTTAGGTTTAAGGTTATATCACTTTTCAGTTTTCCTGTTATAATAATTGAACAGGCGACACATATGTTAATTAGTTTACAAAGTTGTGCTTTGCCTATCTGTTCTTTCGATGGAAACTTGTTTCTTTGCCTTACAGTGCGAGATAACACTTTTAACTTTTCCTGTATTCCTAATTGAGCGAGCGACACACAGGTGATTCCGTTTAAAAGTAGTGCTTTGCTATTCTGTTCTTTCATTTGAAACTTGGTGCTGTTCTGTACAGTGAGATATATCACTTTTCAGTTTTCCTGTATTCCTAATGGAGTGAGCGACACACATGTGAATTAGTTTACAAAGTAGTGCTTTGCTTTTCTGTTCTTTCGTTGTAAATTTGTTCCTGTGCTATACAGTGCTTTTTATCACTTTTCAGTTTTCCTGTTATAATAATCGAACAGGCGACACGTATGGGAATTAGTTTACAAAGTAATGTTTTGCTTTTCTGTTCTTTCGTTGGAAACTTGTTCCTGTGGTGTACAGTGCATTATATCACTTTACAGTTTTCCTGTTATAATAATTGAACAGGCGACACGTATGTGAATTACTTTACAAAGTTGTGCTTTGCTTTTCTGTTCTTTCGTTGGAAACTTGTTCCTGTGCTGTACAGTGCATTATATCACTTTACAGTTTTCCTGTTATAATAATTGAACAGGCGACACGTATGTGATTTAGTTTACAAAGTTGTGCTTTTCTGTTTCTGTTCTTTCGATTGAAACTTGTTTCTGTGCCATACAGTGCGAGATAAAACTTTTCAGTTTTCCAGTATTCCTAAATGAGCGAGCGACACACAAATGATTTAGTTTACAAAGTAGTGCTTTGGGTTTCTGTTCTTCTGTTGGAAACTTGTTTCTCTGCTGTACAGTGTGATATATCACTTTTCAGTTTTCCTGTTGTAATAATTGAACGGGCGACACGTATGTCATTTAGTTTACAAAGTTGTGCTTTGCCATTCTGTTCGTTCGAAGGACCCTTGTTTCTGTGCCGTACAATGCGAGAGAACACTTTTCAGTTTTCCTGTATTCCTAAATGAGCGAGCGACACACATGTGATTCCATTTAAAAGTAGGGCTTTGCTTTTCTTTGGAAACTTGTTCCTGTGCTGTACAGTGCGATATATCACTTTTCAGTTTTCCTGTATTCCTAATTGAGCGAGTGACACACTTGTGATATAGTTTACAAAGTAGTGGTTTACATTCGCGTTCTTTCGTTGGAAACTTGTTCCTCAAGTTAGGGTTAGGATTAGGGTTAGCGTAAGGGTTAGGGCTAGGGTTAGGTCAGGGCTGGATAAGGGATGGGTTAGGGTTAGGGTTAGGGTTAGGTGTTACGGTTTGGGTTACAGTTAGGGTTAGGGTTAGGGTTAGGTTTAGGTCAGGGCTGGGTTAGGGATGGGATAGGGTTACGGTTAGGGTTAGGGTTAGGGTTAGGTGTTACGGTTTGAGTTACAGTTAGGGTTAGGGTTAGGGTTAGTGTTAGGGTTAGGGTTAGGGTTATGGTTAGGGCTAGGGTTAGGTCCGGGCTGGGTAAGGGATGGGTTAGGGTTAGGGTTAGGGTTAGGGTTAGTGTTAGGGTTAGGGTTAGCGTTAGGGGGTTAGGGTTAGGGTTAGGTTTAAGGTTATATCACTTTTCAGTTTTCCTGTTATAATAATTGAACAGGCGACACATATGTGAATTAGTTTACAAAGTTGTGCTTTGCCTATCTGTTCTTTCGATGGAAACTTGTTTCTTTGCCTTACAGTGCGAGATAACACTTTTAAGTTTTCCTGTATTCCTAATTAAGCGAGCGACACACAGGTGATTCCGTTTAAAAGTAGTGCTTTGCTATTCTGTTCTTTCATTTGAAACTTGGTCCTGTTCTGTACAGTGAGATATATCACTTTTCAGTTTTCCTGTATTCCTAATGGAGAGAGCGACACACATGTGAATTAGTTTACAAAGTAGTGCTTTGCTTTTCTGTTCTTTCGTTGTAAATTTGTTCCTGTGCTGTACAGTGCGTTATATCACTTTTCAGTTTTCCTGTTATAATAATCGAACAGGCGACACATATGTGAATTAGTTTACAAAGTAATGTTTTGCTTTTCTGTTCTTTCATTGTAAAATTGTTCCTGTGTTTTACAGTGTGTTATATCACTTTTCAGTTTTCCTGTTATAATAATTGAACAGGCGACACGTATGGGAATTAGTTTACAAAGCTGTGCTTTGCTTTTCTGTTCTTTCGTTGGAAACTTGTTCCTGTGCTGTACAGTGCATTATATCACTTTACAGTTTTCCTGTTATAATAATTGAACAGGCGACACGTATGTGAAATAGTTTACAAAGTTGTGCTTTGCTTTTCTGTTCTTTCGTTGGAAACTTGTTCCTGTGCTGTACAGTGCGTTATATCACTTTTCAGTTTTCCTGTTATAATAATTGAACAGGCGACACGTATGTGAATTAGTTTACAAAGTTGTGCTTTGTTTTTCAGTTCTTTCATTGGAAACTTGTTCCTGTGCTGTACAATGCGTTATATCACTGTTCAGTTTTCCTGTTATAATAATTGAACAGGCGACACGTATGTGAAATAGTTTACAAAGTTGTGCTTTGCTTTTCTGTTCTTTCGTTGGAAACTTGTTCCTGTGCTTTACAGTGCATTATATCACTTTTCAGTTTTCCTGTTATAATAATCGAACAGGCGACACATATGTGAATTAGTTTACAAAGTAATGTTTTGCTTTTCTGTTCTTTCATTGTAAAATTGTTCCTGTGTTTTACAGTGCGTTATATCACTTTTCAGTTTTCCTGTTATAATAATTGAACAGGCGACACGTATGGGAATTAGTTTACAAAGTTGTGCTTTGCTTTTCTGTTCTTTCGTTGGAAACTTGTTCCTGTGCTGTACAGTGCATTATATCACTTTACAGTTATTCTGTTATAATAATTGAACAGGCGACACGTATGTGAATTAGTTTACAAAGTTGTGCTTTACTTTTCTGTTCTTTCGTTGGAAACTTGTTCCTGTGCTGTACAATGCGTTATATCACTGTTCAGTTTTCCTGTTATAATAATTGAACGGGCGACACGTATGTGATTTACTTTACAAAGTTGTGCTTTGCGTTTCTGTTCTTTCGATGGAAACTTGTTCTGTGCCATACAGTGCGAGATAAAACTTTTCAGTTTTCCAGTATTCCTAAATGAGCGAGCGACACACATGTGATTTAGTTTACAAAGTAGTGCTTTGGGTTTCTGTTCTTCTGTTGGAAACTTGTTTCTCTGCTGTACAGTGTGAAATATCACTTTTCAGTTTTCCTGTTGTAGTAATTGAACGGGGGACACGTATGTCATTTAGTTTACAAAGGTGTGCTTTGCCGTTCTGTTCTTTCGAAGGACCCTTGTTTCTGTGCCGTACAATGCGAGAGAACACTTTTCAGTTTTCCTGTATTCCTAAATGAGCGAGCGACACACATGTGATTCCATTTAAAAGTAGGACTTTGCTTTTCTTTGGAAACTTGTTCCTGTGCTGTACAGTGCGATATATCACTTTTCAGTTTTCCTGTATTCCTAATTGAGCGAGTGACACACATGTGATATAGTTTACAAAGTAGTGGTTTACATTCACGTTCTTTCGTTGGAAACTTGTTCCTGTTAGGAACAAGTTAGGGTTAGGATTAGGGTTAGGGTTAGGGTTAGGGTTAGGGCTTGGGTTAGGTCAGGGCTGGGTAAGGGATGGGTTAGGGTTAGGGTTAGGGTTAGGGTTAGGGTTAGGGTTAAGGTTAGGGTTAGTTGTTACGGTTAGGGTTAGGGTTAGTGTTAGGGTTAGGGTTAGTGTTAGGGGGTTAGGGTTAGGGTTAGAATTAGGGTTAGAGTTAGGGTTAGGTTTAAGGTTATATCACTTTTCAGTTGTCCTATTATAATAATTGATCAGGCGACACATATGTGAATTAGTTTACAAAGTTGTGCTTTGCGTGTCTGTTCTTTCGACGGAAACTTGTTTCTTTGCCTTACAGTGAGAGATAACACTTTTAAGTTTTCCTGTATTCCTAATTGAGCGAGCGACACACAGGTGATTCCGTTTAAAAGTAGTGCTTTGCTATTCTGTTCTTTCATTTGAAACTTGTTCCTGTTCTGTACAGAGAGATATATCACTTTTCAGTTTTCCTGTATTCCTAATGTAGTGAGCGACACACATGTGAATTAGTTCACAAAGTAGTGCTTTGCTTTTCTGTTCATTTGTTGTAAATTTGTTCCTGTGCTGTACAGTGCGTTATATCACTTTTCAGTTTTCCTGTAATAATAATTGAACAGGCGACACGTATGGGAATTAGTTTACAAAGTTGTGCTTTCCTTTTCTGTTCTTTCGTTGGAAACTTGTTCCTGAGCTGTACAGTGCATTATATCACTTTACCGTTTTCCTGTTATAATAATTGAACAGGCGACACGTATGTGAATTAGTTTACAAAGTTGTGCTTTGCTTTTGGGTTCTTTCGTTGGAAACTTGTTCCTGTGCTGTACAGTGCGTTATATCACTTTTCAGTTTTCCTGTTATAATAATTGAACAGGCGACACGTATGTGAATTAGTTTACAAAGTTGTGCTTTGCTTTTGGGTTCTTTCGTTGGAAACTTGTTCCTGTGCTGTACAGTGCGTTATATCACTTTACAGTTTTCCTGTTATAATAATTGAACAGGCGACACGTATGTGAATTAGTTTACAAAGTTGTGCTTTGCTTTTGGGTTCTTTCGTTGGAAACTTGTTCTTGTGCTGTACAATGCGTTATATCTCTTTTAAGTTTTCCTGTTATAATAATTGAACGGGCGACACGTATGTGATTTAGTTTACAAAGTTGTGCTTTGCGTTTCTGTTCTTTCGATGGAAACTTGTTTCTGTGCCATACAGTACGAGATAACACTTTTCAGTTTTCAAGTATTCCTAAATGAGCGAGCGACACACATGTGATTTAGTTTACAAAGTAGTGCTTTGGGTTTCTGTTCTTCTGTTGGAAACTTGTTTCTCTGCTGTACAGTGTGATATATCACTTTTCAGTTTTCCTGTTGTAATAATTGAACGGGCGACACGTATGTCATTTAGTTTACAAAGTTGTGCTTTGCCATTCTGTTCGTTCGAAGGACCCTTGTTTCTATGCCGTACAATGCGAGAGAACACTTTTCAGTTTTCCTGTATTCCTAAATGAGCGAGCGACACACATGTGATTCCATTTAAAAGTAGGGCTTTGCTTTTCTTTGGAAACTTGTTCCTGTGCTGTACAGTGCGATATATCACTTTTCAGTTTTCCTGTATTCCTAATTGAGCGAGTGACACACTTGTGATATAGTTTACAAAGTAGTGGTTTACATTCGCGTTCTTTCGTTGGAAACTTGTTCCTCAAGTTAGGGTTAGGATTAGGGTTAGCGTAAGGGTTAGGGCTAGGGTTAGGTCAGGGCTGGATAAGGGATGGGTTAGGGTTAGGGTTAGGGTTAGGTGTTACGGTTTGGGTTACAGTTAGGGTTAGGGTTAGGGTTAGGTTTAGGTCAGGGCTGGGTTAGGGATGGGATAGGGTTACGGTTAGGGTTAGGGTTAGGGTTAGGTGTTACGGTTTGAGTTACAGTTAGGGTTAGGGTTAGGGTTAGTGTTAGGGTTAGGGTTAGGGTTATGGTTAGGGCTAGGGTTAGGTCCGGGCTGGGTAAGGGATGGGTTAGGGTTAGGGTTAGGGTTAGGGTTAGTGTTAGGGTTAGGGTTAGCGTTAGGGGGTTAGGGTTAGGGTTAGGTTTAAGGTTATATCACTTTTCAGTTTTCCTGTTATAATAATTGAACAGGCGACACATATGTGAATTAGTTTACAAAGTTGTGCTTTGCCTATCTGTTCTTTCGATGGAAACTTGTTTCTTTGCCTTACAGTGCGAGATAACACTTTTAAGTTTTCCTGTATTCCTAATTAAGCGAGCGACACACAGGTGATTCCGTTTAAAAGTAGTGCTTTGCTATTCTGTTCTTTCATTTGAAACTTGGTCCTGTTCTGTACAGTGAGATATATCACTTTTCAGTTTTCCTGTATTCCTAATGGAGTGAGCGACACACATGTGAATTAGTTTACAAAGTAGTGCTTTGCTTTTCTGTTCTTTCGTTGTAAATTTGTTCCTTTGCTGTACAGTGCGTTATATCACTTTTCAGTTTTCCTGTTATAATAATCGAACAGGCGACACATATGTGAATTAGTTTACAAAGTAATGTTTTGCTTTTCTGTTCTTTCATTGTAAAATTGTTCCTGTGTTTTACAGTGTGTTATATCACTTTTCAGTTTTCCTGTTATAATAATTGAACAGGCGACACGTATGGGAATTAGTTTACAAAGTTGTGCTTTGCTTTTCTGTTCTTTCGTTGGAAACTTGTTCCTGTGCTGTACAGTGCATTATATCACTTTACAGTTTTCCTGTTATAATAATTGAACAGGCGACACGTATGTGAAATAGTTTACAAAGTTGTGCTTTGCTTTTCTGTTCTTTCGTTTGAAACTTGTTCCTGTGCTGTACAGTGCGTTATATCACTTTTCAGTTTTCCTGTTATAATAATTGAACAGGCGACACGTATGTGAATTAGTTTACAAAGTTGTGCTTTGTTTTTCAGTTCTTTCGTTGGAAACTTGTTCCTGTGCTGTACAATGCGTTATATCACTGTTCAGTTTTCATGTTATAATAATTGAACAGGCGACACGTATGTGAAATAGTTTACAAAGTTGTGCTTTGCTTTTCTGTTCTTTCGTTGGAAACTTGTTCCTGTGCTTTACAGTGCATTATATCACTTTTCAGTTTTCCTGTTATAATAATCGAACAGGCGACACATATGTGAATTAGTTTACAAAGTAATGTTTTGCTTTTCTGTTCTTTCATTGTAAAATTGTTCCTGTGTTTTACAGTGCGTTATATCACTTTTCAGTTTTCCTGTTATAATAATTGAACAGGCGACACGTATGGGAATTAGTTTACAAAGTTGTGCTTTGCTTTTCTGTTCTTTCGTTGGAAACTTGTTCCTGTGCTGTACAGTGCATTATATCACTTTACAGTTATTCTGTTATAATAATTGAACATGCGACACGTATGTGAATTAGTTTACAAAGTTGTGCTTTACTTTTCTGTTCTTTCGTTGGAAACTTGTTCCTGTGCTGTACAATGCGTTATATCACTGTTCAGTTTTCCTGTTATAATAATTGAACGGGCGACACGTATGTGATTTACTTTACAAAGTTGTGCTTTGCGTTTCTGTTCTTTCGATGGAAACTTGTTCTGTGCCATACAGTGCGAGATAAAACTTTTCAGTTTTCCAGTATTCCTAAATGAGCGAGCGACACACATGTGATTTAGTTTACAAAGTAGTGCTTTGGGTTTCTGTTCTTCTGTTGGAAACTTGTTTCTGTGCTGTACAGTGTGATATATCACTTTTCAGTTTTCCTGTTGTAGTAATTGAACGGGGGACACGTATGTCATTTAGTTTACAAAGGTGTGCTTTGCCGTTCTGTTCTTTCGAAGGACCCTTGTTTCTGTGCCGTACAATGCGAGAGAACACTTTTCAGTTTTCCTGTATTCCTAAATGAGCGAGCGACACACATGTGATTCCATTTAAAAGTAGGACTTTGCTTTTCTTTGGAAACTTGTTCCTGTGCTGTACAGTGCGATATATCACTTTTCAGTTTTCCTGTATTCCTAATTGAGCGAGTGACACACATGTGATATAGTTTACAAAGTAGTGGTTTACATTCATGTTCTTTCGTTGGAAACTTGTTCCTGTTAGGAACAAGTTAGGGTTAGGATTAGGGTTAGGGTTAGGGTTAGGGTTAGGGCTTGGGTTAGGTCAGGGCTGGGTAAGGGATGGGTTAGGGTTAGGGTTAGGGTTAGGGTTAAGGTTAGGGTTAGTTGTTACGGTTAGGGTTAGGGTTAGTGTTAGGGTTAGGGTTAGTGTTAGGGGGTTAGGGTTAGGGTTAGAATTAGGGTTAGAGTTAGGGTTAGGTTTAAGGTTATATCACTTTTCAGTTGTCCTATTATAATAATTGATCAGGCGACACATATGTGAATTAGTTTACAAAGTTGTGCTTTGCGTGTCTGTTCTTTCGACGGAAACTTGTTTCTTTGCCTTACAGTGAGAGATAACACTTTTAAGTTTTCCTGTATTCCTAATTGAGCGAGGGACACACAGGTGATTCCGTTTAAAAGTAGTGCTTTGCTATTCTGTTCTTTCATTTGAAACTTGTTCCTGTTCTGTACAGAGAGATATATCACTTTTCAGTTTTCCTGTATTCCTAATGTAGTGAGCGACACACATGTGAATTAGTTCACAAAGTAGTGCTTTGCTTTTCTGTTCATTTGTTGTAAATTTGTTCCTGTGCTGTACAGTGCGTTATATCACTTTTCAGTTTTCCTGTAATAATAATTGAACAGGCGACACGTATGGGAATTAGTTTACAAAGTTGTGCTTTCCTTTTCTGTTCTTTCGTTGGAAACTTGTTCCTGAGCTGTACAGTGCATTATATCACTTTACCGTTTTCCTGTTATAATAATTGAACAGGCGAAACGTATGTGAATTAGTTTACAAAGTTGTGCTTTGCTTTTGGGTTCTTTCGTTGGAAACTTGTTCCTGTGCTGTACAGTGCGTTATATCACTTTTCAGTTTTCCTGTTATAATAATTGAACAGGCGACACGTATGTGAATTAGTTTACAAAGTTGTGCTTTGCTTTTGGGTTCTTTCGTTGGAAACTTGTTCCTGTGCTGTACAGTGCGTTATATCACTTTACAGTTTTCCTGTTATAATAATTGAACAGGCGACACGTATGTGAATTAGTTTACAAAGTTGTGCTTTGCTTTTGGGTTCTTTCGTTGGAAACTTGTTCTTGTGCTGTACAATGCGTTATATCACTTTTAAGTTTTCCTGTTATAATAATTGAACGGGCGACACGTATGTGATTTAGTTTACAAAGTTGTGCTTTGCGTTTCTGTTCTTTCGATGGAAACTTGTTTCTGTGCCATACAGTACGAGATAACACTTTTCAGTTTTCAAGTATTCCTAAATGAGCGAGCGACACACATGTGATTTAGTTTACAAAGTAGTGCTTTGGGTTTCTGTTCTTCTGTTGGAAACTTGTTTCTGTGCTGTACAGTGTGATATATCACTTTTCAGTTTTCCTGTTGTCATAATTGAACAGGCGACACGTATGTCATTTAGTCTATAAAGTTGTGCTTTGCCGTTCTGTTCGTTCGAAGGACCCTTGTTTCTGTGCCGTACAATGCAAGAGAACACTTTTCAGTTTTCCTGTATTCCTAAATGAGCGAGCGACACACATGTGATTCCATTTAAAAGTAGGGCTTTGCTTTTCTTTGGAAACTTGTTCCTGTGCTGTACAGTGCGATATATCACTTTTCAGTTTTCCTGTATTCCTAATTGAGCGAGTGACACACATGTGATATAGTTTACAAAGTAGTTTTTTACATTCACGTTCTTTCGTTGGAAACTTGTTCCTCAAGTTAGGGTTAGGATTAGGGTTAGGGTTAGGGTTATGGCTAGGGTTACGTCAGGGCTGGGTAAGGGATGGATTAGGGTTAGGGTTAGGGTTAGGGTTATATCACTTTACAGTTTTCCTGTTATAATAATTGAACGGGCGACACGTATGTGATTTTGTTTACAAAGTTGTGCATTGCGTTTCTGTTCATTCGATGGAAACTTGTTTCTGTGCCATACAGTGCGAGATAACAATTTTCAGTTTTCCAGTATTCCTAATTGAGCGAGCGACACACAGGTGATTCCATTTAAAAGTAGTGCTTTGTTATTCTGTTCTTTCATTAGAAATTTCGTCCTGTGCTGGACAGTGAGATATATCACTTTTCAGTTTTCCTGTATTCCTAATGGAGTGAGCGACACACATGTGAATTACTTTACAAAGTAGTGTTTTGCTTTTCTGTTCTTTCATTGTAAATTTGTTCCTGTGCTGTACAGTGCGTTATATCACTTTTCCGTTTACCTGTTATAATAATTGAACAGGCGACACATATGGGAATTAGTTTACAAAGTTGTGCTTTGTTTTTCAGTTCTTTCGTTGGAAACTTGTTCCTGTGCTGTACAATGCGTTATATCACTTTTCAGTTTTCCTGTTATAATAATTGAACGGGCGACACGTATGTGATTTAGTTTACAAAGTTGTGCTTTGCTTTTCTGTTCTTTCGATGGAAACTTGTTTCTGTGCCATACAGTGCGAGATAACACTTTTGAGTTTTCCAGTATTCCTAAATGAGCGAGCGACACACATGTGATTTAGTTTACAAAATAGTGCTTTGGGTTTCTGTTCTTCTGTTGGAAACTTGTTTCTGTGCTGTACAGTGTGATATATCACTTTTCAGTTTTCCTATTGTAGTAATTGAACGGCCGACACGTATGTCATTTAGTTTACAAAGTTGTGATTTGCCATTCTGTTATTTCGAGGGACCCTTGTTTCTGTGCCGTACAATGCGAGAGAACACTTTTCAGTTTTCCTGTATTCCTAAATGAGCGAGCGACACACATGTGATATAGTTTACAAAGTAGTGCTTTACATTCACGTTCTTTCGTTGGAAACTTGTTCCTGTTAGGAACAAGTTACGGTTAGGATTAGGGTTAGGGTTAGGGTTAGGGCTAGGGTTAGGTCCGGGCTGGGTAAGGGATGGGTTAGGGATAGGGTTAGGGTTAGGGTTAGGGTTAGGTTTAGGGTTAGGGTTAGGTGTTACGGTTAGGGTTAGGGTTAGGGTTAAGGTTAGGGTTAGTGTTAGGGTTAGGGTTAGCGTTAGGGGGTTAGGGTTAGGGTTAGGGTTAGGGTTACGGTTAGGTTTAGGTTTAGGTTTAGGGTTATATCACTTTTCACTTTTCCTGTTATAATAATTGAACGGGCGACACGTATGTGATTTAGTTTACAAAGTTGTGCTTTGCTTTTCTGTTCTTTCGATGGAAACTTGTTTCTGTGCCATACAGTGCGAGATAACACTTTTCAGTTTTCCAGTATTCCTAAATGAGCGAGCGACACACAGGTGATTCTGTTTAAAAGTAGTGCTTTGCTATTCTGTTCTTTCATTTGAAACTTGGTCCTGTTCTGTACAGTGAGATATATCACTTTTCAGTTTTCCTGTATTCCTAATGGAGTGAGCGACACACATGTGAATTAGTTTACAAAGTAGTGCTTTGCTTTTCTGTTCTTTCGTTGTAAATTTGTTCCTGTGCTGTACAGTGCGTTATACCACATTTCAGTTTTCCTGTTATAATAATCGAACAGGCGACACGTATGTGAATTAGTTTACAAAGTAATGTTTTGCATTTCTGTTCTTTCGTTGTAAAATTGTTCCGGTGTTTTACAGTGCGTTATATCACTTTTCAGTTTTCCTGTTATAATAATTGAACAGGCAACACGTTGGGAATTAGTTCACAAAATTGTACTTTGCTTTTCTGTTCTTTCGTTGGAAACTTGTTCCTGTGCTGTACAGTGCATTATATCACTTTTCAGTTTTCCTGTTATAATAATTGAACAGGCGACACGTATGTGAATTAGTTCACAAAGTTGTGCTTTGCTTTTCTGTTCTTTCGTTGGAAACTTGTTCCTGTGCTGTACAATGCGTTATATCACTTTTCAGTTTTCCTGTTACAATATTTGACCGGGCAACACGTATGTGATTTAGTTTACAAAGTTGTGCATTGCGTTTCTGTTCTTTCGATGGAAACTTGTTTCTGGGCCATACAGTGCGAGATAACACTTTTCAGTTTTCCAGTATTCCTAAATGAGCGAGCGACACACAGGTGATTCCATTTAAAAGTAGTGCTTTGCTATTCTGTTCTTTCATTTGAAACTTGGTCCTTTTCTGTACAGTGAGATATATCACTTTTCAGTTTTCCTGTATTCCTAATGGAGTGAGCGACACACATGTGATTTAGTTTACAAAGTAGTGCTTTGCTTTTCTGTTCTTTCATTGTAAATTTGTTCCTGTGCTGTACAGTGCGTTATATCACTTTTCAGTTTTCCTGTTGTAGTAATTGAACGGCCGACACGTATGTCATTTAGTTTACAAAGTTGTGCTTTGCCGTTCTGTTCTTTCGAAGGACCCTTGTTTCTGTGCCGTACAATGCGAGAGAACACTTTTCAGTTTTCCTGTATTCCTAAATGAGCGAGGGACACATATGTGATTCCATTTAAAAGTAGGGCTTTGCTTTTCTTTGGAAACTTGTTCCTGTGCTCTACAGTGCGATATATCACTTTTCAGTTTTCCTGTATTCCAAATTGAGCGAGTGACACACATGTGATATAGTTTACAAAGTAGTGGTTTACATTCACGTTCTTTCCTTGGAAACTTGTTCTTAGGGTTAGGATTAGGGTTAGGGTTAGGGTTAGGGCTAGGGTTAAGTCAGGGCTGGGTAAGGGATGGGTTAGGGTTAGTGTTAGGGTTAAGGTAAGGGTTAGGGCTAGCGTTAGGTCCGGGCTGGGTAAGGGATGGGTTAGGGATAGGGTTAGGGTTAGGGTTAGGGTTAGGGTTAGAAGTTACGATTAGGGTTAGGGTTAGGGTTAGGGTTAGGGTTAGGGTTAGGGTTAGGGTTAGGGTTAGCGTTAGGG
Organism: Meriones unguiculatus; assembly: GCF_030254825.1. Taxonomy (NCBI): domain Eukaryota; kingdom Metazoa; phylum Chordata; class Mammalia; order Rodentia; family Muridae; genus Meriones; species Meriones unguiculatus. The sequence goes on along the minus strand of NC_083362.1, from coordinate 28,105,236 downwards.
GGTTAGGGTTAGGGTTAGTTTTAGGGTTAGGGTTAGGTTTAGGGTTATATCACTTTTCAGTTTTCCTGTTATAATAATTGAACAGGCGACACATATGTGAATTAGTTTACAAAGTTGTGCTTTGCGTATCTGTTCTTTCGATGGAAACTTGTTTCTTTGCCTTACAGTGCGAGATAACACTTTTAAGTTTTCCTGTATTCCTAATTGAGCGAGCGACACACAGGTGATTCCGTTTAAAAGTAGTGCTTTGCTTTTCTGTTCTTTCGTTGTAAATTTGTTCCTGTGCTGTACAGTGCGTTATATCACTTCTCCGTTTTCCTGTTATAATAATCGAACACGCGACACGTATGTGAATTAGTTTACAAAGTAATGTTTTGCATATCTGTTCTTTCGTTGTAAAATTGTTCCTGTGTTTTACAGTGCGTTATATCACTTTTCAGTTTTCCTGTTATAATAATTGAACAGGCGACACGTATGGGAATTAGTTTACAATGTTGTGCTTTGCTTTTCTGTTCTTTCGTTAGAAACTTGTTCCTGTGCTGTACAGTGCATTATATCACTTTTCAGTTTTCCTGTTATAATAATTGAACAGGCGACACGTATGTGAATTAGTTCACAAAGTTGTGCTTTGCTTTTCTGTTCTTTCGTTGGAAACTTGTTCCTGTGCTGTACAATGCGTTATATCACTTTTCAGTTTTCCTGTTATAATAATTGAACGGGCGACACGTATGTGATTTAGTTTACAAAGTTGTGCATTGCGTTTCTGTTCTTTCGATGGAAACATGTTTCTGTGCCATAAAGTGCGAGATAACACTATTTAGTTTTCCAGTATTCCTAAATGAGCGAGCGACCCACATGTGATTTAGTTTAAAATGTAGTGCTTTGGTTTTCTCTTCTTCTGTTGGAAACTTGTTTCTGTGCTGTACAGTGTGATATATCACTTTTCAGTTTTCCTGTTGTAGTAATTGAACGGCCGACACTTATGTCATTTAGTTTACAAAGTTGTGCTTTGCCGTTCTGTTCTTTCGAAAGACCCTTGTTTCTGTGCCGTACAATGTGAGAGAACACTTTTCAGTTTTCATGTATTCCTAAATGAGCGAGCGACACACATGTGATTCCATTTAAAAGTAGGGCTTTGCTTTTCTTTGGAAACTTGTTCCTGTGCTGTACAGTGCGATATATCACTTTTCAGTTTTCCTGTATTCCTAATTGAGCAAGTGACACACATGTGATATAGTTTACAAAGTAGTGGTTTACATTCACGTTCTTTCGTTGGAAACTTGTTCCTGTTAGGAACAAGTTAGGGTTAGGATTACGGTTAGGGTTAGGGTTAGGGCTAGGGTTAGGTCAGGGCTGGATAAGGGATGGGTTAGGGTTAGGGTTAGGGTTAGGGTTAGGGTTAGGGCTAGGGTTAGGTCCGGGCTGGGTAAGGGATGGGTTAGGGATAGGGTTAGGGTTAGGGTTAGGGTTAGGTGTTACGGTTAGGGTTAGGGTTAGGGTTAGGGTTAGGGTTAGTGTTAGCGTTAGGGTTAGGGTTAGGGTTAGGGTTATATCACTTTTCAGTTTTCCTGTTATAATAATTGAACAGGCGACACATATGTGAATTAGTTTACAAAGTAGTGCTTTGCTTTTCTGTTCTTTCATTGTAAAATTGTTCCTGTGTTTTACAGTGCGTTATATCACATTTCAGTTTTCCTGTTATAATAATTGAACAGGCGACACGTATGGGAATTAGTATACAAAGTTGTGCTTTGCTTTTCTGTTCTTTCATTATAAAATTCTTTCGTTCAAAACTTGTTCATGTGCTGTACAGTGTGATATATCACTTTTCAGTTTTCCTGTTGTAGAAATTGAACGGCCGACACGTATGTCATTTAGTTTACAAAGTTGTGCTTTGCCGTTCTGTTCTTTCGAAGGACCCTTGTTTCTGTGCTGTACAATGTGAGAGAACACTTTTCAGTTTTCCTGTATTCCTAAATGAGCGAGTGACACACATATGATTCCATTTAAATGTAGGGCTTTGCTTTTCTTTGGAAACTTGTTCCTGTGCTGTACAGTGCGATATATCACTTTTCAGTTTTCCTGTATTCCTAATTGAGCGAGTGACACACATGTGATATAGTTTACAAAGTAGTGGTTTATATTCACGTACTTTCGTTGGAAACTTGTTCCTGTTAGGAACAAGTTAGGGTTAGGATTAGGGTTAGGGTTACGGTTAGGGCTAGGGTTAGGTCAGGGCTGGGTAAGGGATGAGGTAGGGTTAGGGTTAGGGTTAGGGTTAGGGCTAGGGTTAGGTCCGGGCTGGGTAAGGGATGGGTTAGGGATAGGGTTAGGGTTAGGGTTACGGTTAGGGTTAGGTGTTATGGTTATGGTTATGGTTAGGGTTAGGGTTAGGGTTAGGGTTAGGGTTAATGTTAGGGTTAGGGTTAGCATTAGGGGGTTAGGGTTAGGGTTAGGGTTATATCACTTTTCAGTTTTCCTGTTATAATAATTGAACAGGCGACACATATGTGAATTAGTTTACAAAGTTGTGCTTTGCGTATCTGTTCTTTCGATGGAAACTTGTTTCTTTGCCTTATAGTGCGAGATAACACTTTTAAGTTTTCCTGTATTCCTAATTGAGCGAGCGAAACACAGGTGATTCCATTTAAAAGTAGTGCTTTGCTACTCTGTTCTTTCATTTGAAACTTCGTCCTGTGCTGGACAGTGAGATATATCACTTTTCAGTTTTCCTGT